>NC_059207.1:31158642-31458642 GCF_020615455.1 Coregonus clupeaformis
GTGCAAATAGTCCGGGTAGCCTCACGTTAGCATATCCGATTCATGGACCTTCTATTTCCGGGTTTCATCCAGTTTATATGAGAAAGTTGCAATTGCAGCCTGCAATTCAGGGCGTTCCTGCATCTGCAGGAACCCCTCTTTATACTTTAATTGGTACATTTTTAAGCTAGGATAGGCGGGAGGTGGGGCGCTCCAGTACATTGGTTGGCGCTAATGCACAATAACTTTGGATGCCACCCACAGAAGAAGGGGCGGGGGTGACAACGATAACTAGTTAGCCGTACACTGATAGACAGTGTCCTTTGTCCCGGCCTGTCGGCCATTGTTTTCCTGCAGTTCTGTTAATGACGGCGAGGGCAGGTGTTCGGCAGGCGGGAGCGAAGGACACTGTGTGCTAACTTAGCCAGCTTGTCCGGTACACAGCAGGCGTGAGGCTGGGGTGACAGCATGTGCTAGTTAGCTAACTAGCATGCTAGATAGCACACAGTGTCCCTAACTAGTTAGCGGGAGGCTGGGGTGACCGATAGACAGTGTCCTTCGCCCCCACCTTGCGGCCATGGGTTTCTCCGGTACACAGCAGGCGGAGGCACACCGTGTGCTAGCTAACTAGTAAGCTAACACACTGTGTCGCTAACAAGCTAGCTAGATAGCGCATGGCATCACCCCAACCTGCTGTGGAAGGAACCAATGAGATGCTTGTGGGCTGAAGTTGCACACTATTGGTTTATACGGACTAACATCACATGTGCACTAGCACTCAGTGCAACAGGGAGCAGCGCGGGCAGCGACAACTTCATCATGTCATCCAAAAACATGGCAGACATTGGATGAATATAAAATGTTAATATCTTCGGCTGTGAGTGATGAAAAAAATTATCGGCCCCAGCGACAATTATTTGAATAGTTCAATGGAACTATTGGAAATTGTCTTTCTAGGAAAAATAACAGATTTGAATCGGATATGCAAAAAAATTGGATTTGAGTCACTTCAAACTGCCAATGTATACAAGTCTTTAGCCATGCTCTGGCTTCCCTTTTTCCCCACAGTGCCCCAGCCCAGAGTGCTTAGTCCCACTGTCATCCTCCATCAGAAGATGATGGAGTGGCAAGACATTTCTAAAGAGCTTACACTACATTATTTCTTTGCCCCCTGCTATGAGCTCACACACACACACACACACACACTTAATACATGCATACCACAGGAGGTTGGTGGCACCTTAATTGGGATGGACTGGTTCGTGGTAATGGCTGGAGCGGAATAGGTGCAATGGTATCAAATACATGGAAACCATGTGTTTGATGGCATTCCATTCGCTCCGTTCCAGCCGTTATTACGAGCCGTCCTCCCCTCATCAGCCTCCACTGATGCATACATAAGTACACCCACCCGCATACATACACACACTCTTCCCAAAGGGCTGAGGCCTGCTAAAGCTGCAGATGTCTGCGTCCTCTGCAGTGCGAAGGGAAAAGTGTGATTTATGTCATGAGAGAGCTCTCCTCTGCAACCTCAAGCAGTTCTAGTGGCCAAGTGTATTTACTGTAAAGGCTCCATTCTGCTCTTTCAATTGGGTGGGGGTGGAGGTGTAGGCTACACAAGACAGTGGCCGGGGCCGTGTCCAAATACCCATACATTTACATTTTAGTCATTTAACAGACGCTCTTATCCAGAGCGACTTACAGGAGCAATTAGGGTTAAGTGCCTTGCTCAAGGGCACATCGACAGATTTTTCACCTAGTCAGCTCGGAGATTAGAAACAGCGACCTTTCGGTTACTGGCACAACGCTCTTAACCACTAAGCTACCTGCCGCCCACACACATACCTGTGTCCTAAATAGTAAGCCGTTTGAGTATGCGAAAAAATAAAGTTGAATTGTAATATTACGAAAATCAAGTATACTTTAAATGCCCGGATGTCATACTAATTTAATCTTTGACAACAGCTGATCAATTAGATATGGGGATGTGCTACCGAAATCAACGAATAGCGGGAACCAACGCAATCTTAGTATGCCTATGTGAAAATAGAATGTTTTATAGTATGTGAATTTTCGAAAATTGAGTATGGTTTAAATGCCAGGATGTTTTACTCATTTCGGCTCTACATCTAGTAGAATTCGATGCACACTTTTTGACAATGCATTGGAAGAAAAATGTATGCACTCACTAATTGTAAGTCGCTCTGGATAAGAGCGTCTACTAAATGACTAAAATGTAAATGTAAGAGGTGGGCTGCGAGTGATAGGCCCTAGTTCTCTTCAAGTAGCCAAACAACAAAAACTAGGCCTAATTTGGGAAGACACCGAATAGCTAAGCATATGCGGTGGTGTTCAAATGTTGCCTAAGTAGTTTTGTTCTCCTTAAAATTAACATGAGTATTGCATCATACTGTAGGCTACATCTTTGAAAACATATTACATTTGTATTTTATTTTTTACCCAAAGTGGATTTTCTCATTGAAAAGTGTTTCTTGTTCTATTGGCCTTTGTCAGAGCTTTTAAACTAAATACTAAACCATCTCTTGATTTCTGAGTGTGTCGTCACCGGGGACTCTGGATGTTGCCTGCGTTATAGATGTCATGTTAATCAGACCTTTTGATTTGAGCATTTGGATTGTTGTAGTTTTGTAGGCTAGGCTACCTATTTAATTTATGGATCAAGCCTTAGAGGTCATTCTGATCTCATTCCCAATGATCAATGCTTTAGTTTATTATGTTGCTCTCGAGCGGATCTGAATTTGCGATGCAGCTGACTGTCCACATTTTTCTGTGCAATAGCCTTTTGATTTGAACATTTGAAAAGTTTTGGTGTGTGTACTAGGCTATTTGATTTAATTCATATTTTACAGCACATTGGTTTCACTAATACATATGTTGAAATTGAACCAAATTATCTGTTTCTGTCTTCAGTCCCTTTTTAAATAGGATAGATGGGCCAAATGGGCTACTGTATACACTGTAGGTGGAATGTAGTAGTCTGCCTATAACCAGCCTGAGTAGGCCTATAACGGCATTCCTATTCTATTCAGAGTTTAGAGAAATTAATTGAATTGGAATTAGCTATTATCAGGCTGGTTAATGCGATGCATGTCTGTTGAATTTTGAAAAATCAACCCGCACTTGGCCCCACCCCACCTACTCAGCCTGTCAGGAGTCGCTACTGCGTGGCATACTGCATACTTTTTACTAAATGGTACATGCTAAATAGTATGTGACGGTGAGTAGATAGTAGGCAGTTTAAGTATGTAGTACACTTACATTTTAGTCATTTAGCAGATGCTCTTATCCAGAGCGTTTGGAAATTGCTCCCAAGGATGAACCAGACTTGTGGAGGACTACAATTGATTTTCTGATGTCTTGGCTGATTTCTTTTGATTTTCCCATGATGTCAAGCAAAGAGGCACTGAGTTTGAAGGTAGGCCTTGAAATACATCCACAGGTACACCACCAATTGACTCAAATGATGTCAATTAGCCTATCAGAAGCTTCTAAAGCCATGACATCATTTTCTGGAATTTTCCAAGCTGTTTAAAGGCACAGTCAACTTAGTGTATGTCAACTTCTGACCCACTGGAATTGTGATACAGTGAATTATAAGTGAAATAATCTGTCTGTAAACAATTGTTGGAAAAATGACTTGTGTCATGCACAAAGTAGATGTCCTAACCGACTTGCCAAAACTATAGTTTGTTAACAAGAAATTTGTGGAGTGGTTGAAAAACAAGTTTTAATGACTCCAACCTAAGTGTATGTAAACTTCCGACTTCAACTGTATGATTATAGATATGCCTTGGAGGAAAATGCCTTCCATAATTCATGAAACAAGCCAATGCCTTATATTGCTGGCCCATGGTGAACATACTGTATCTTCGGAAAGAAAAAAACAAATACCCCAATCATGTGATGATTCAAAGCTTTTATTCCTTCATCTGAAGAAATGTCAGAGGGAGAAGAGTGGTGTCTCTGCACCAGTGGCGGACGGTGCCGTTTAAGATGAGGGAGGATGTTATTTTTATGAGCATGGCCTTATTTCTATTACAACATATTGGATGACCGTCATTCATATTCCATTTACCCAGTTCAATGTAACATCAATAGGTTTAGGCTACTACATGATACTCACATTTTCCCTATACCCATCATGAGGTTGCTACAACATAGCCTATGAATGAAAGTTTACAACGTAGGTGCACACAGTAGGAGAGAAATTCTTTAGGTGACAGACATTGATACATTCAATACCGCCTTGCACACTCTTGCCTACATCTAGCTAATCTAAGGTGTAGTCATTAGTCCAACAATTGCAAATGAGAGTTTCTATTGGACAAATTCAGGCATGTTTATCTACGTTTGCTTCAACAGAATTGGCAGGATGAATACACCCCTGATCACACATTAACACAGTTCACTTTCATATCAGCCACGTTATATTCCTTCTCGCATCTATACGCACTCCTCCTCTCATCTTTTCCCTTCGTTTGTGGACTTCAATGCGCAACACATCAGCTCTATGTGACCAGGCAAAAAATCATTTTCAAGCCCAACCATATCATAACCGCTACACACAGCCTACATCATTGTCGTCATATTAGCTAAAGTAACGTCATAGTCAACATAGCTAATAGAACTAACGCGTTAGTAAACCCGCTACGATCATGCAGTAACGTTACAGTGTACAGTCAGTAAGAAGTCTTGCAGTTACACCGGCGGGCCCCGTGGCAATAAATTAGTAAAACCACTTACCTTGACTTTGAAGAGTTCCAGTGTTGTGTTGGATAGTCATAGCCAGCTAGCTAACATAGCATCCCTCTGTTTGAGCCGGGTGTTTGAGTAGACTAAGCTAGCTAGCTGCATTGGCTAGCTAAGTAAGTGAAGTGAAAAGAATGACAATATAGCTCTCTCGCGCTCTCTCTCTCTTGCTTCTCCTTCATTTTTGAAGAAATTAATTGGTTCAAAACTGTTCAAATATTGTCTTTGTCTCTCTTTGAGTAAACTACTCACCACATTTTATGCACTGCAGTGCTAGCTAGCTGTAGCTTATGCTTTCAGTACTAGATTCATTCTCTGATCCTTTGATTGGGTGGACAACATGTCAGTTCATGCTGAAAGCTCTCTGATAGTTCGGAGGACGTCCACCGGAAGTCATAATTACTGTGTAAGTCTATGGAAGGGGGTGAGAACCATGAGCCTCCTAGGTTTGGCATTGAAGTCAATGTACCCAGAGGAGGACGGAAGCTAGCTGTCCTCCGGCTACACCATGGTGCTACCCTACAGAGTGCTGTTGAGGCTACTGTAGACCTTCATTGCAAAACATTGTGTTTTAATCAATTATTTTGTGAAGTGAATATATTTATTACAGTTTTATCTAAAAAGGATAACTTTTTCAATGTTTTACTATTTTTAATTTGATGAAATTCACTGAGGAGGATGGTCCTCCCCTTCCTCCTCTGAGGAGCATCCACTGCTCTTCAACCCGTTTCCCATAGACAGTCTACTTAGTATGCCATCTAGGTCCACAATGCCATCCCACATGCCCAAACTGCATGTTCGTGGCTATTTCTACCATGGCTGTGTGTGACGGTACTTCTTCGGAGCAAGAATAAATCAGAAGGCCTGTTTTAATCTCTGTTGTACAGCACATCCAGCTTGATATTGTACAGTGGTGTATCTGCTTATGGCCACTGGAGCAGAGGTAATTCAACTCAAGAGGGAGCCATCAACACAGAGAATAGTGAGGCGCTGGACAGAGGAGGCATACTCAATGCTGCAGGACTGTTTTGAGAATACTGATCGGAATATGTTCAAAGATTCATCCACCCGGACTCATCCATCAACATCGAGGAATATACATTGTCAGTCACAGGCTTCATTAGGAAATGTGTTCATGTTGTACCCACAATATCAATCCGGACATACCCCAACCATAAACCCTGGATGAACAGAGATATCTGTACCATGCTGAGAGCCCGTACTGCAGCATTCAATGTCAGCAGAATGAACCTTGATGACTCGGTGGTGCAACGCGTACAAGGCAAGCAGGTATGACAAATATACCTGGCAAGCCACAGGGTTCAATTCTTGGGCCGACTCTTTTCTCCGTGTATATCAATGATGTCGCTCTTGCTGCTGGTGACTCTCAGATCCACCTCTACGCAGACGACACCATTTTGTATACATCTGGCCCTTCATTGGACACTGTGTTAACAAACCTCCAAACGAGCTTCAATGCCATACAACACTCCTTCAGTAGCCTCCAACTGCTCTTAAACACTAGTAAAACTAAATGCATGCTCTTCAATCCAACGCTGCTGGCACCCGCCCACCCAACTAGAATCACTACTCTCGACGGGTCTGACCTAGAGTATGTGGACAACTACAAATACCTAGGTGTCTGGTTAGACTGTAAACTCTCCTTCCAGACTCACATTAAGAATCTCCAATCCAAAGTTAAATCCAGAATCGGCTTCCTATTTCACAACAAAGCCTATTTCACTCATGCTGCCAAACATGCCCTCGTAAAACTGACTATCCTACCGATCCTTGACTTCGGCGATGTCATTTACAAAACAGCCTCCAACACTCTACTCAGCAAATTGGATGTAGTCTATCACAGTGCCATCCGTTTTGTCTCCAAAGCCCCATACACTACCCACCACTGTGACCTGTACGCTCTTGTTGGCTGGTCCTCATTACATGTTCGTCGTCAAACCCACTGGCTCCAGGCCATCTATAAATCACTGCTAGGCAAATCCCCGCCTTATCTTAGCTCATTGGTCACCATAGCAACACCCACCTGTAGTATGCGCTCCAGCAGGTATATCTCACTGGTCATCCCCAAAGCCAACACCTCCTTTGGCCGCCATTCCTTCCAGTTCTCTGCTGCCAATGACTGGAACGAATTGCAAAAATCTCTGAAGCTGGAGACTCTTATCTCCCTCACTAACTTTAAGCATCAGTTGTCAGAGCACCTTACCGATCACTGCACCTGTACACAGCCCATCTGAAATTAGCCCACCCAACTACCTCATCCCTATATTGTTATTTATTTTGCTCATTTGCACCCCAGTATCTCTATTTGCACATAATCTCTTGCACATCTATCATTCCAGTGTTAATACTAATTGTAATTATTTTGCACTATAGCCTATTTATTGCATTACCTCCATAACTTGCTACATTTGCACACACTGTATATATATATTTTCTGTTGTATTTTTTTGACTTTATGTTTTGTTTTACCCCATATGTAACTCTGTTGTTTTTATTGCACTGCTTCGCTTTATCTTGGCCAGGTCGCAGTTGTAAATGAGAACTTGTTCTCAACTGGCTTACCTGGTTAAATAAAGGTGAAATAAATAAAATAAAATAAATATGAGCACCACAAATCCATTAGGGACGCAAAAAGACAATACAGACTCAAACTTTAATTGATGTTCGACAACTCAAACTCGTGACGCATTTGGCAAGGACAACAGACTATCACGGACTACAAAGGCAAATCTAGCTTTGTGGTGCCCACCGACGCCTCCCTCCCAGATGAGCTTAACACATTCTATGCTCGCTTCAAGGCAGACAATACTGAGCCATCCAGGAAGACTCTCGGTGCTCCGGACGACCAGGTGCTTTCGCTCTCCAAGGCTGACGTGAGGAAAACTCTCAAAAGAGTGAATACTCACAAAGCCACCGGCCCCGGATAGCACCACTGACCAGCTGGAGGGCCTCTTCTCAGACATCTTCAACCTGTCCCTGTCCCAGGCTGTAGTCCCCACCTGCTTCAAGGAGACCACCATCATCCCAGTGCCCAAGAAAAAGAAGAGGTGACATGCCCAAATGACTATCGCCCCATTGCACCCCGGTCATCATGAAGTACTTCGAGAGTCTGGTCATGGCCCACATCAAGGCCAGCATTCCAGGCACACTGGACCCACTCCAATTTGCCTACCGCTCCACGGAAGATACCATTTCCATCGCTATTCACACGGCCCAAACACATCTGGACAAGAGGAAAGCCCGATGTGAGAATGCTGTTCATTGACTACAGTTAAGCATTCAACCGTATTGTTCCCTCCAAGCTTGACACTAAGCTTAGAGCCCTGGGTCTGGACACCACCCTCTGCAACTGGATCCTGGACTTCCTGATGGGAAGACCACAGGCTCTGAGGATTGTCAACAACACCTCCTCCACACTGACTCTTAACACATGGGCCTCCTAGGGGTGCGTCCTCAGCCTTCTGCTGTACTCCCTGTTCACCCACGACTGCGTGGCTTTGCACAACACCAACTCCATCATAAAGTTTGCTTACGACACCACGATTGTAGTCCTGATAACCAACAACGACGAGTCAGCCTATAAGGAGGAGGTAAGTGAACTGGCATTGCGGTACTCAGACAATAACCTTTCCCTCAATGTCAGCAAAACAAAGTAGTTGATTGTTGACTTCAGGAAGCAGAGAAGGGAACATGTCCCGATTCACATAAATGGGACTGCAGTTTTTAGCGGCCCGTCATTTTGCATGTTATTTTGGCATTAATACGTGTCATATATCAGTTTGCAAACAACGTAAAAAATAATCATATTGAGTTAATAAAGTTGCATACAAACATGGCCTCTTTTTTGCTTTCTTGAATAAGGCAGCTCCAAAATGCATCAGCCTAGCTCAGTGCTTTCTGTGGTGGAGGGGCAGCCAGCGAAAAAATACAGAGCGTAGTGGTTGGTAATCTTCTCTAGTTGCGCCTTGATTGGCTCATTGTTCTGTCACTCATGGGGACACTACAACACCACAAAATCTACAGGGAGAGCTAGAAAGATTTTTTAAAAAAGAGGTCAAATTACGTTATATCTACCGTAGCTTTGATTGGACTGATCATGTCAACATCATGCTGAATCTGATCTCAATCACCTAGGACTTGACATAGATTAAATAGATTAATCAAATCTCACATTGTCAATTTTTGCTCAATCTTGCATGCTTTCTCAAACAGCTGTAACTGTATATGCATTCGTATATGCATTCGTAAATCAGGTCCTTTCTTGAGTTGGGCTCTGGGATGTGAAAACCGTTGAGCATCTGATTCTATGGTTGATTGTGGAGGAAAGGGGTTGAGTGTGTTAGAGTATGTGTGTGTGTGTTTATCCCACATCTGCTGCAAGGGGGGTAAGGATGTTAGGGAGAATATAGGATGAACCACAATAATTGTTTTCTAAAATAATAATTGCTTGTCAAAAATACATACATATACTTTTCCCATGGGCAAAGAAACTCAAAAGGGGTGATGATATTAATTAACAGTAATTTTGATCCGAATGTGCAAATTGTCCAAACAGATACGCAAGGTAGATGGATTATTTTAAATATGTTATTGGACCATAAACAGATATGGCTCATTAACCTTTACGGACCAAATAATGATGATCCACACTTCTTTGACAATGTAATAAATTATCAACCCTGCAAGCAATTCAAGACTCTATTATTATGGTGGGAGATTATAATACCGTTTTAAATAGCTCAATGGACCGTAAAGGAAATCACACTACAAACAATCACCCTCTTAAGGAAATCATGAATGTCATGGATACATTAGAACTAGTAGATATATGGAGGCTTAAATATCCTGATCTAGTGAGATATACATGGCGGAGACTCAATCAAGGTAGTCGTCTTGACTTCTTTCTTATGTCATTCTCGTTGGCACCAAAAGTTTAAAAAGTGTTGATAGGGGACAGAATGCGGTCGGACCATCATATAATTGGCATATACATTACTCTTACTGAATTTCCACGTGGGCGAGGATATTGGAAATGTAATCAAAGCGTATTGGATGATAACTTGTTTTTAACTAGGACAGAGGAATTCATAACTAATTTTTTTTCGACATAACGTACTGTAGGTACAGCAAATCCCCTTATTGTATGGGACACCTTTAAATGTGCCTTTAGAGGCCATGCAATTCAGTACTCAAGAGTCCATACTAACAAAGGAAATAGATGGTCTAACAGAACAGATAGATAGCAATAAAAACTGTAACATAGAGGCTCAGAATAAATTAGAGGAAAAACAAAAAGAAATGGAGAAACTTATTCAAGAAAGATCAAGTGTAATATATTATAAAAAATAAATAAAGCAAACTGGATGGAATATGGGGAAAAATGCACCAAATTATTTTTTTTATCTTCAGCATAGGAATGCTACCAAAAATAATTTACTGAAACTGGTTACAAATGACGGAGTCACCCATGATTCACTAAATTATATTTTGAAGGAGCAAACAAAGTACTTTAAGCATATGTTTTCGTTTCAGTCGCCTCCATCTCCTCTAACTGAAGCTAATTGTAAAGATTTGTTTCTATTGATAATGTAAAATTAACAGCCATACAGAAAGACTCATGTGAAGGTGAAATTACAGAGGAGGAACTTCTAGATGCAATTAAAGATTTTAAGTCCAGGAAAACTCCAGGGTTGGATGGCATACCAGTCGAGGTATACCAAACCTTTTTTGATATACTCAGAGGACCGTTATTAGCATGTTTTAACCACTCCTATGTAAATGGTAGATTATCAGACACTCAAGAAGAGTCCATTAAAACAATTGGAGGCCCCTTACACTTCAGTGTTGTGATGCAAAAATTCTAGCAAAATGTATAGCTCATAGAATTAAAAAGGTATTGTCGGACATTATTCATTCTAATCAGACAGGTTTTTTACATGGAAGATGCATTGGAGAAAATATAAGGCAAGTACTGGAAACAATTGAACACTATGAAAAATCTGGGAAACCAGGCCTGCTATTCATAGCAGACTTCGAAAAGGCATTTGATAAAGTACGACTGGGGTTTATACAGTGGGGGAAAAAAGTATTTAGTCAGCCACCAATTGTGCAAGTTCTCCCACTTAAAAAGATGAGAGAGGCCTGTAATTTTCATCATAGGTACACGTCAACTATGACAGACAAAATCAGGAAAAAAATCCAGAAAATCACATTGTAGGATTTTTTATGAATTTATTTGCAAATGATGGTGGAAAATAAGTATTTGGTCAATAACAAAAGTTTCTCAATACTTTGTTATATACCCTTTGTTGGCAATGACACAGGTCAAACGTTTTCTGTAAGTCTTCACAAGGTTTTCACACACTGTTGCTAGGGTATTTTGGCCCATTCCTCCATGCAGATCTCCTCTAGAGCAGTGATGTTTTGGGGCTGTCGCTGGGCAACACAGACTTTCAACTCCCTCCAAACATTTTCTATGGGGTTGAGATCTGGAGACTGGCTAGCCCACTCCAGGACCTTGAAATGCTTCTTACGAAGCCACTCCTTCGTTGCCCGGGCGGTATGTTTGGGATCATTGTCATGCTGAAAGACCCAGCCACGTTTCATCTTCAATGCCCTTGCTGATGGAAGGAGGTTTTCACTCAAAATCTCACGATACATGGCCCCATTCATTCTTTCCTTTACACGGATCAGTCGTCCTGGTCCCTTTGCAGAAAAAACAGCCCCAAAGCATGATGTTTCCACCCCCATGCTTCACAGTAGGTATGGTGTTCTTTGGATGCAACTCAGCATTCTTTGTCCTCCAAACACGACGAGTTGAGTTTTTACCAAAAAGTTATATTTTGGTTTCATCTGACCATATGACATTCTCCCAATCCTCTTCTGGATCATCCAAATGCACTCTAGCAAACTTCAGACGGGCCTGGACATGTACTGGCTTAAGCAGAGGGACACGTCTGGCACTACAGGATTTGAGTCCCTGGCGGCGTAGTGTGTTACTGATGGTAGGCTTTGTTACTTTGGTCCCAGCTCTCTGCAGGTCATTCACTAGGTCCCCCCCGTGTGGTTCTGGGATTTTTGCTCACCGTTCTTGTGATCATTTTGACCCCACGGGGTGAGATCTTGCGTGGAGCCCCAGATCGAGGGAGATTATCAGTGGTCTTGTATGTCTTCCATTTCCTAATAATTGCTCCCACAGTTGATTTCTTCAAACCAAGCTGCTTACCTATTGCAGATTCAGTCTTCCCAGCCTGGTGCAGGTCTACAATTTTGTTTCTGGTGTCCTTTGACAGCTCTTTGGTCTTGGCCATAGTGGAGTTTGGAGTGTGACTGTTTGAGGTTGTGGACAGGTGTCTTTTATACTGATAACAAGTTCAAACAGGTGCCATTAATACAGGTAACGAGTGGAGGACAGAGGAGCCTCTTAAAGAAGAAGTTACAGGTCTGTGAGAGCCAGAAATCTTGCTTGTTTGTAGGTGACCAAATACTTATTTTCCACCATAATTTGCAAATAAATTCATAAAAAATCCTACAATGTGATTTTCTGGAAAAAAAATTCTCAATTTGTCTGTCATAGTTGACGTGTACCTATGATGAACATTACAGGCCTCTCTCATCTTTTTAAGTGGGAGAACTTGCACAATTGGTGGCTGACTAAATACTTTTTTCCCCCACTGTATATAAATGCCTGGAGCATTTCAATTTTGGTAAATCTCTTATAAAATGGGTCAAAATCATGTATAGTAACCCTAGGTGTAAAATAGTAAATAATGGCTATTTCTCAGAAAGTTTTAAACTGTCAAGAGGAGTGAAACTAGGTTATCCACTATCGGCATATCTATTTATTGTGGCCATCGAGATGTTAGCTATTACAATCAGATCCAACAATAATATCAGGGGATTAAAAATCCAGGGCTTAAAAACAAAGGTGTCATTGTACGCTGATGATTCATGTTTTTCTTTTAAATCCACAACTAGAATCACTCCATAGCCTCATAGAGGATCTAGATACATTTTCTAACCTCTCTGGATTACAACCAAATTATGACAAATGTACTATATTACGTATTGGATAAATTGCCATGTAGTTTACCAATACAATGGTCTGATGGTGATGTGGATATACTCGGAATACATATCCCAAAGGAAATAAATGATCTCACTTCAATAAATTATAATAGAAAGTTAGCAAAAATAGATAAGATCTTGCTACCATGGAAAGGTGGGTGCCTGTCAATTTGTGGAAAAATCACCCTGATTAACTCTTTAGTATTATCCCAGTTTACCTATTTGCTTATGGTCTTACCTATGCCTAGCGAACAGTTTTTTAAATTATATGAGAAAAAAATATTCCATTTTATTTGGAACGGCAAGCCAGACAAAAATTAAACGGGCCTATTTATATAATGAATATGAATTCGGAGGACAGAAATTATTAAATATTAAAGATTAGACCTATCACTAAAAGCTTCAGTCATACAAAAGTTATACTTAAATCCGAACTGGTTCTCTAGCAAATTAGTAAGATTGTCTCACCCAATGTTCAAGATTGGTCTTTTTCCCTTTATTCAGATTACAACCTCACACTTTCAGTTATTTGAAAAGGAAATCATCTCCCAAATATCACTATTTCTAAAACAAGCCATATAAAGTTGGTTGCAATTTCAATTGAATCCTCCAGAAACGACAGAACAAATAATGCAACAAATATTGTGGTTAAACTCCAATATACTAATTGATAAAAAAAACGTGTGTTTTTAAAAAGGTATAATCTTCGTAAATGATATCATCGGTAGGACTGGTGGAGTTACAGTGGGGAAAAAAGTATTTAGTCAGCCACCAATTGTGCAAGTTCTCCTACTTAAAAAGATGAGAGAGGCCTGTAATTTTCATCATAGGTACACGTCAACTATGACAGACAAATTGAGGAAAAAAAATCCAGAAAATCACATTGTAGGATTTTTAATGAATTTATATGTGTCGTTGCCCGGGCGGTGTGTTTGGGATCATTGTCATGCTGAAAGACCCAGCCACGTTTCATCTTCAATGCCCTTGCTGATGGAAGGAGGTTTTCACTCAAAATCTCACGATACATGGCCCCATTCATTCTTTCCTTTACATGGATCAGTCGTCCTGGTCCCTTTGCAGAAAAACAGCCCCAAAGCATGATGTTTCCACCCCCATGCTTCACAGTAGGTATGGTGTTCTTTGGATGCAACTCAGCATTCTTTGTCCTCCAAACACAACGAGTTGAGTTTTTACCAAAAAGTTCTATTTTGGTTTCATCTGACCATATGACATTCTCCCAATCCTCTTCTGGATCATCCAAATGTACTCTAGCAAACTTCAGACGGGCCTGGACATGTACTGGCTTAAGCAGGGGGACACGTCTGGCACTGCAGGATTTGAGTCCCTGGCGGCGTAGTGTGTTACTGATGGTAGGCTTTGTTACTTTGGTCCCAGCTCTCTGCAGGTCATTCACTAGGTCCCCCCGTGTGGTTCTGGGATTTTTGCTCACCGTTCTTGTGATCATTTTGACCCCACGGGGTGAGATCTTGCGTGGAGCCCCAGATCGAGGGAGATTATCAGTGGTCTTGTATGTCTTCCATTTCCTAATAATTGCTCCCACAGTTGATTTCTTGCACAATTGGTGGCTGACTAAATACTTTTTTTCCCCACTGTATATTTTTAAAGGAAATGTATGTGTATATATATATATATATATATATATATATATATATATATATATATATATATATATATATACACAGTGAGGGGAAAAAATTATTTGATCCCCTGCTGATTTTGTATGTTTGCCCACTGACAAAGAAATGATCAGTCTATAATTTTAATGGTATGTTTATCTGAACAGTGAGAGACATGTCGCATGTCAAAAATGTTATAAATTGATTTGCATTTTAATGAGGGGAAATAAGTATTTGACCCCCTCTCAATCAAAAAGATTTCTGGCTCCCAGGTGTCTTTTATACAGGTAACGAGCTGAGATTAGGAGCACATTCTTAAAGGGAGTGCTCCTAATCTCAGTTTGTTACCTGTATAAAAGACACCTGTCCACAGACGCAATCAATCAATCAGATTCCAAACTCTCCACCATGGCCAAGACCAAAGAGCTCTCCAAGGATGTCAGGGACAAGATTGTAGACCTACACAAGGCTGGAATGGGCTACAAGACCATCGCCAAGCAGCTTGGTGAGAAGGTGACAACAGTTGGTGCGATTATTCGCAAATGGAAGAAACACAAAAGAACTGTCAATCTCCCTCGGCCTGGGGCTCCATGCAAGATCTCACCTCGTGGAGTTGCAATGATCATGAGAACGGTGAGGAATCAGCCCAGAACTACACGGGAGGATCTTGTCAATGATCTCAAGGCAGCTGGGACCATAGTCACCAAGAAAACAATTGGTAACACACTACGCCATGAAGGACTGAAATCCTGCAGCGCCCGTAAGGTCCCCCTGCTCAAGAAAGCACATATACAGGCCCGTCTGAAGTTTGCTACTGAACATCTGAATGATTCAGAGGAGAACTGGGTGAAAGTGTTGTGGTCAGATGAGACCAAAATGGAGCTCTTTGGCATCAACTCAACTCGCCGTGTTTGGAGGAGGAGGAATGCTGCCTATGACCCCAAGAACACCATCCCCACCGTCAAACATGGAGGTGGAAACATTATGCTTTGGGGGTGTTTTTCTGCTAAGGGGACAGGACAACTTCACCGCATGAAAGGGACGATGGACGGGGCCATGCACCGTCAAATCTTGGGTGAGAACCTCCTTCCCTCAGCCAGGGCATTGAAAATGGGTCGTGGATGGGTATTCCAGCATGACAATGACCCAAAACACACAGCGAAGGCAACAAAGGAGTAGCTCAAGAAGAAGCACATTAAGGTCCTGGAGAGGCCTAGCCAGTCTCCAGACCTTAATCCCATAGAAAATCTGTGGAGGGAGCTGAAGGTTCGAGTTGCCAAACGTCAGCCTCGAAACCTTAATGACTTGGAGAAGATCTGCAAAGAGGAGTGGAACAAAATCCCTCCTGAGATGTGTGCAAACCTGGTGGCCAACTACAAGAAACGTCTGACCTCTGTGATTGCCAACAAGGGTTTTGCCACCAAGTACTAAGTCATGTTTTGCAGAGGGGTCAAATACTTATTTCCCTCATTAAAATGCAAATCAATGCAGACAATTACATTGATGGAAGTTACAATCTATCTGCAATATTAAAGCTGATCTACTCCCTAAAAAAAACGTTAAAAAAGCATGCTAGACAAGCAGTCATCGTCATGAATCAAATTTTAGTCATTTAGCAGACACTGTTATCCAGAGCGACTTACAGTTAGTGAGTGCATACATTATTGATTTATTTTTTATTTTTTAAATCTTTTTTTCATACCCCCCGTGGGAATCGAACCCACAACCCTGGCGTTGCAAACACCATGCCCTACCAACTGAGCTACATCCCTGCTGGTCATTCCCTCCCCTACCCTGGACGACGCTGGGCCAATTGTGCGCCGCCCTATGGGTCTCCCGGTCACGGCCAGCTACGACAGAGCCTGGATTCGAACCAGGATCTCTAGTGGCCTTAGACCACTGCGCCACTCAGGAGGTAATCACGTTGCCAATCACGTCGACAATCCACTGGCAAATCCTTGTCATATGAAGAGAAATTATAGATAAAACGTATCGGTGCTGATCGGCCATTGGACATAAACATTACACAACGAGTTGGAAATTGCAAATTCAACAATGAATGGTTTGGAAGGAATCAGTGGCTAACTGCAAGCGTTGCAAAGCAATTACTATTTTGCTTCCCCTGCCTGCTATTCGGTGGAGAGGGTGTGTGGTCCAAGTCTGAGTTTAAGGGTCTCTTTTCCAAGCTTAAATGGATAAACATTCACACGCAACACCATGGGCCAGAAAAGGTTGAATACATTGGCCATGCTGTCAATCCAGCATAACTTCTGCCGCGTTCAAAACAACTGGAAACTCTGAACTGGGAAATCTCAGACTTCAGTGAATTCAAGACAACTGGGAACTCTGAAAAAAAACGAGCTCTGACCAGGAAAATACGCTTTGAACGGTCATCCAACTCGGAATTCCAAGTCGGGAACTCGGGCCTCTTTCTAGAGCTCCGACCTGAAGATCACTGACATCATGATTCAACCTTGTTCCCAGTTGTCTTGAAAGCACCATAAATCCAGAGAATGCCAGACTTTGATTACAACATTTAATGACAAGATTTCCCCACAAGAAGGACTGCCGCGCCACCTTCCTGTTCAAGTGAGCACAGCAAAGCGGCGAGTCCAAAAATGTCTTGTATGCTGCTGCATAAATTATGTAATATGCCAGGGAGATATGTATACTGTAGCTAAGAAAGTAATACTAAGTGTATGTTGTGTAGTAAGCTGTTAGTAGCCCATGTGCCCCACGCTAATAATTTGGTCTCGTTCCCTCTCATAACTTACCCTACTGTTCTGACTCGGTGGTGCACATGTAGCCTATAGCCTATTCTAGAGAAATGTAATCTTCGAATATTGTAAGAGCTTTCATTGTTTGCTTATATGCCCCTTTATTTATCCTACGGTTTTGAATTGGTGTACAGGGAGAATACTGTAAGAACAGCCCATGTTCTGAATTCTGTCGCTGTACATTTCAAAAGCTCTGAACAAATAGTTATATTGATTACGTCTGTCTTAGCTCGCTCATTAATGTCTTAATCGAAATGACGGCTTGCCTCTTATCCGCTCATCGTTCCCTTATGCCATAGTTTGTACATCTCAATTGTCAGTAGAAACCACATTTGTTTAAGCAAGTCAGCCATATCACCTATGTTTTAAAAAAAGGCAGTAAATTATGCTGAATGAACTGTTTTCGCCACCACAGGTCCTCTCCAAATACTACCGCTTCACCATCAAGAGCCAGGTCCTCTCCAAATACTACCACTGCACCATTGAGAGCGTCTTGACCGGTTGCATCATGGCCTGGTACAGGAATTGCTCCATCCACGACCACAAGGCCCTCCAGCAGGTGGTGAAGACGGCCCAGTACATCACTGGGACCGTACTCCCACCCATCCAGGACATCAACTCCAAACGGTGCCTGAGGAAGGCCCGCAGCATTATCAAGGACCCCACACACCCCAGCCAAGAGCTGTTCACTCCCTTACTGTCGGGCAGACGGAATCGGAGCATGAGGTCTGATACCAACAGGCTCAGAGACAATTTCTATATATAAGCCATCAGACTGCTGAACACTTGAACTGGATTGACCACCTGCACTGACTTTCCGTACCTTAGCACAGATGCACTCACACATACTCACTCACTCACACTCTCACACACACACACACACAAACACACACACACATGCACGCCCCCCTCCCCAAAACGTGCACACCTTGGGGTCCCCAAGACCGGGTTTGGGAAACGCTGATTTAAACACTTGCCCCCCAATCCCCCCTTCCCCAAAACATGTTTAAATATTGGACTATAAAGTGTGCCCTCCTGTACTATACTAAAGCTAAGATGTTTATTCTACTGAGCTATTTACTTAATTTCTTATTGTTGTTGCATTGTCGAGAAGAAACCTGCAAGTAAGCATTTAGTTGGACGGTGTATACCATGTGTATCCTGTACATAAGACTAATAAAATGTGAAAAATTAAACTAATTCAGAGCCTGAAACCACTATAGTAGGCAGACAGTTATTATCAAGCTCTCAGTAGCACAGAAACAATGAGATTACTGGAAGATACACTCCTGCTGTTATGAAGATAGGCTGTCAAACTGTGCAGTTTTTGTATGCAAGCTAGGCTAATCTTGTTACACCACTCATAAAATCCTCTGCTTTTGATTGCCTATCAGATGGACTGTATATCCCATTTGTTCCTGTGTTATAGTTCAGACAGGGTGTGTTAGCCGTACTGATTGTATTGCATCATTGTGATGAGGCCAAATCATCCATCAGTCATGGTGGTTCCCATGAACACCTCTGAGAGACTGTGCAAATGTTAAGCACTACAATTAGTCCTACAGGTAAAAGCGACATGTATAAGTTATTATTGATGCAAGGTCAAAGTTTTACCTTGAGTTAAGTTACAGGCCATATAAAATTGATTTGGTCAACTGTAATGTTTGAAATCTTACTTAACATCATATAACATACTATACATTACTCAAATAGAACTAGATTGATTGTACGTGAATTGTAAATTACGCAATATGTTTCTCTCATTCAGATGGTTAACAAAAGTAATCTTAGGACGACCATACTTAAATCTCTATCAAATAGAGTGGCTGAGCGTTCACCCCATGTGGCTTTCTCAGACATTTAATAGGGATACTAACATGCTTGGCTAAAGCCCCTGATACGCCTCAGCGTTGACTTCTATAAAGAGCCCATCAAATCAGACTAGAGGGCCAATAAAGTTTGCACGCTGCATTGCCACTGCATAGAAATGAACAGAGATTTAGCACCGTATTAAGAGCCACAGTCTCATTAAAGGCAGGGAGGGAAAGGAAAGGAAGCAGTGGAGCGTCAGCAGTCAGCACTAGAGCCCTGCCATCCACCAGTCCCTCTGCATAAGCTCTGCTGCTGGGGAATAGACAGGGCCAGGGAGATGCTACTGGGATACAGGCAGGGCCCGGGAGAGGCTGCTGGGGGGACAGGCAGGACCAGGGAGAAGCTGCTGGGGGGACAGGCAGGGCCAGGGAGAAGCTGCTGGGGGGACAGGCAGGGCCAGGGAGAAGCTAGGCTCCCGGATAGACAGTGTAACCTAGACTGAGTTGAAAAGCAGGAGATGTGGCTCTAATTCTGTAGGTGCAGCTGCAGAGAGGTGACCAGACAGTTGTTGAATCACGTCTCTACAGACTGAAAAGTACAATGCCTAAAGTAATGCCATGGGACTTGGTGTGCAAAGAAACTGCAATACTACAGAACGAGATTAAGAAATGGGAAATCTTTATATATATTTCTATATCTTACTTCGCATCCACATCAAATCAATTTAGCATAACAGAACACACAATTTGTTCACTGCGTGAGTCAGATTAATCCATGTTAGAGGAGCATGGTGGATAATTGTGTTGCTTTAACAGATGGTAATTGCAGTAAGTCAATGAACAGACTTGGCGCCATGACTTGCTGACAAAAATGACTTTGTCTAAATTAGTTTTTAATTGAGGGATAACAGCTGCTCCTAATGACTCAAGACATGTGAGTGTTCTCCAATGGTAGCGTACCTTGTTCCAGTTGAAAGGCAAGGCTACTGAACCCAAGACACGTCAGGGAACCTAGTATATAGATTAGAATGGGCTTGTTGCATCATGTTATTGGATTATTTTTCAATATCAGTCTGATGATGTTATGTGGTTTTGTTTTAAACCAGGAAAAAAATATGCTGGAACTGGTTTCCCAGGCAACATTTGTTGGAGGAGGTGGACATTGTCCAGTTCCTGGGATTTTACCACTGCCAGATATCTTACTGTAAATATGTATCCCATTTGAATTTAACCACCATAATCTACTAATTTATTATTTCAAATTATTTGATTTGTAGGCTATTTGATTATAGCTTTTCAGGTGAGTTCCAGCTTTCAGGAATAGCCATATGGTCTGGGGGGCATTCAGAGTATTCAGTACAGAAAGGAATGTCTACTCCATCTAGGCTCCTTTTTGCTCAGGTGTATACAGTACTATGTTCAGGTATACATTTTAAGTAAAAGAACCAAAGCCCTTGGTGTTGAATGTTATAGGCAGCTATTCTCCCAGTTACTTTGACCTCTGATCTGCAGAACAGTGACATCATATAGCTAACCCTCTGGGCAAGAATTCACAACACTACAGTTGAAAATAAAGAAGAATTGAAAGGGAAATAGGTGTCTGAGGCAGAATGAGCAAAGGCTGACGGAAACATTAAGTTATGAGATGGATGACCCTCGGGTCATAAAAATGTGGGCTAATTCTGCGTCCATCTGGCATATGCTCATATGAGCTGAAACCTCTCGGCTGCAAGAATATAAAAAAACTGTGTGGGGGAAGGGATGAAATCCCTGATGAATGCTAATTCAGAGCGCTTAGTGCAGATGCAATTAAATGCTTCATGTCACTTTGGCATTATTATAAAAATAACATAGTCTTACAAAAACAGGTTAGGCGTCTGTTATCTGGGACAGATTCATGTTCTGTTATCTCCCAGATCATTGGTACCAAATGATTGCTATGCGTTGTGCATGAACTACATGCCAGCCGTGCGAGACAGACATTCATTACCTGGGTCATTCCACGAATAGAGTACATTTTGGGTAGTGTAAATATGTCTACATCTTTTTTAATTCTACAAAAGTTTTACATTCTGTTATATAGAACACATGTTCTACTTCATAAAAAAACATGTTTTCCCATCTCAAGGGGGAAAAAAAGAAAGAAAAAAAGACTATAGTAATTGCCATTAAAGTAAAAGACCATAACATGGTTGAGGTTTTCATCTTAAATCAGCCATAAATCCCCTTGTGACAGGGGGAATGGAAGCTTGTTGTGTATAACAGGGAGGGGCACTTGAATACAAGCTTCATAAAAAAATGAAATTGTTAAAACATTTCTAGTCTATCTATCTATGGGTAACAGGGTTGACGTGTTATACTTGACACGCTAATTGTTCAACCACAAAACACCAGAAAATGGCCAAAAAGAGTAGGACCAGCTCACCTGCTTTTACACTATGATTTGACTATGCTATATTCAATGTTTTTTTAGTATTTTTTAAAGGAATAGTTTAATTTCCTGTACTTAACAGGGTTAACTTTTCAGGGAAGTTAGGAACCAATATACACAAGCAGTCAGGAAAGCAAAGGCAAACTTTTTCAAACAGAAATTTGCATCCTGTAGCACTAACTCCAAAAAGTTTTGGGACACTGTAAAGTCCATGGAGAATAAGAGCACTTCCTCCCAGTTGCCCACTGCACTGAGGCTAGGAAACACTATCACCACCGATAAATCTACAATAATCGAGAATTTCAACAAGCATTTTGCTACAGCTGGCCATGCTTTCCATCTGGCTACCACTACCCCGGCCACCAACTCTGCACCCTCCGCTGAAACTTGCCCATGCCCCCCGCTTCTCCTTCACACAAATTCAGACAGCTGACGTTTTGAAAGAGCTGCAAAATCTGGACCCCCTACAAATCAGCTGGGCTAGACAATCTGGACCCTTTCTTTCTAAAACTAGCCGCGAAATTGTCGCAACCCCTATTACTAGTCTGTTCAACCTCTCTTTCATAACGTCTGAGATCCCCAGAGATTGGAAAGCTGCCGCGGTCATCCCCCTCTTCAAAGGGGGTGACACTCTAGATCCAAACTGCTACAGACCTATATCCATCCTGCCCTGCCTTTCGAAAGTATTTGAAAGCCAAGTTAACAAACAGATCACCGACCATTTCGAATACCACCGTACCTTCTCTGCTATGCAATCCGGTTTCCGAGCTGGTCATGGGTGCACTTCAGCCACGCTCAAGGTCCTAAACGATATTATAACCGCGATTGATAATAGACAGTACTGTGCAGCCGTCTTCATCGACCTGGCCAAGGCTTTCGACTCTGTCAACCACCGCATTCTTATTGGGAGACTAAATAGCCTTGGTTTCTCAAATGACTGCCTCGCCTGGTTTACCAACTACTTCTCAGATAGAGTTCAGTGTGTCAAATCGGAGGGCCTGTTGTCTGGACCTATGGCAGTCTCTATGGGGGTGCCACAGGGTTCAATTCTTGGGCCGACACTTTTCTCCGTGTATATCAATGATGTCGCTCTTGCTGCTGGTGACTCTCAGATCCACCTCTACGCAGACGACCCCATTTTGTATACATCTGGCCCTTCATTGGACACTGTGTTAACAAACCTCCAAACAAGCTTCAATGCCATACAACACTCCTTCAGTAGCCTCCAACTGCTCTTAAACACTAGTAAAACTAAATGCATGCTTTTCAATCGAACGCTGCTGGCACCCGCCCACCCGACTAGAATCACTACTCTTGACGGGTCTGACCTAGAGTATGTGGACAACTACAAATACCTAGGTGTCTGGTTAGACTGTAAACTCTCCTTCCAGACTCACATAAAGAATCTCCAATCCAAAGTTAAATCTAGAATCGGCTTCCTATTTCGCAACAAAGCCTCCTTCACTCATGCTGCCAAACATGCCCTCGTAAAACTGACTATCCTACCGATCCTTGACTTCGCGATGTCATTTACAAAATAGCCTCCAACACTCTACTCAGCAAATTGGATGTAGTCTATCACAGTGCCATCCGTTTTGTCTCCAAAGCCCCATACGCTACCCACCACTGTGACCTGTACGCTCTTGTTGGCTGGTCCTCACTGCATGTTCGTAAGTCAAACCCACTGGCTCCAGGCCATCTATAAATCACTGCTAGGCAAATCCCGCCTTATCTTAGCTCATTGGTCACCATAGCAGCACCCACCCGTAGTCTGCGCTCCAGCAGGTATATCTCACTGGTCGTTCCCAAAGCCAACACCTCCTTTGGCCGCCATTCCTTCCAGTTCTCTGCTGCCAATGACTGGAACGAATTGCAAAAATCTCTGAAGCTGGAGACTCTTATCTCCCTCACTAACTTTAAGCATCAGTTGTCAGAGCACCTTACCGATCACTGCACCTGTACACAGCCCATCTGAAATTAGCCCACCCAACTACCTCATCCCTATATTGTTATTTATTTTGCTCTTTTGCACCCCAGTATCTCTATTTACACAATCTCTTGCACATCTAGCATTCCAGTGTTAATACTATTGTAATCATTTTGCACTATAGCCTATTTATTGCCTTACCTCCATAACTTGCTACATTTGCACACACTGTATTTATATTTTCTGTTGTATTTTTGACTTTATGTTTTTTACCCCATATGTAACTCTGTGTTGTTTTTATCGCACTGCTTTGCTTTATCTTGGCCAGGTCGCAGTTGTAAATGAGAACTTGTTCTCAACTGGCTTACCTGGTTAAATAAAGGTTAAATAAAAAAATAAAAAAATGTAACCTTAAAATTAGGGACAGATGTAAATTAATCACTAATCACATGAAATAAATAATAATCTTCAGAAAGGACTTTGTCAAAGAAAGAACATAACTAGGGCTTTACAATGTTGGTGAGAACTTGAAGAAATGTTGGGGTTAAGTGGGATAAAACAGATTTTTGGCCCTTTAGCAAGTCTTTATTCATATATAATATATGATTTATTGAATTTTCCATGTGGTCTATATTAAAGGGCACTTCATTTAATATAACAGGCTTTTAAAATTCAATATTGGTGCACGACTTCTACATAAAATATCAAAGGGACGCAAAAGGGACTCATTTCGTGGAACGACCCACCTCGCTCATGCCTCATTTATTTATAGAGTTTGTATAATCTGCATAGGGATGAATCAGTGATGTAATACCTGCACTATGCTGGTATAAGACAGACAATTCATCAAGGTATGTGTCTTGTGTGTGCTCAGAACACAGGCCAGTGAACACACAGGCAGCAGGAGATCCCCTCCAGACTGAGAAAGATACAGAGTGCTCCATTACAGACAAGTAAAAAATACACCTGTCTCAGGGTCACTTTCAGGGTTTATGTTTCAAGAGATAAAAATCCATCCACCCACCTGGAGAGAGAAAAGAGAGACCTGTCAGGCCCAGTGAACAAATCTCCCTGGTACAGACACATACACTCTCTCTTAATCGCTCTCTTTCTCTCAGTCCCTCTCTTTGTCCCCCTCTCCCCAGACTCTCTCCCTGGCCCACCTTAAAAGAGCCATGCACCTGTCTGCGGATAGGCTTTGTTCTGGGTGACAGAGCTGGGTGTCACAGATAGAGGGATCTCCTTAAACCGTCAGAGGGAGAGAGAGAGAGGGGGAGAGAGATGGAGGAATGGCCACTCTCTTTTCACTCTGTATGGAGTATGGATGGCTCAGAGGGCAGGGAATTGGGTGAAAGATAAATGACTGTGTGGCTCCTAGAGGTACTGGAGGGAGAGAAGGGCTCCCTGATGTACTCTTTAGAAGACTGAACGTTTTTCATTCCTCAGCCATTTCAGTGTCCAACTTTATCTCTCGGTCAAAATGAGAAGTAGTTGCCTGTTATGTACCTGTTAAGGGGAACATAAATCAACATGCGATATATTGCATTATATAACCCCAGAGAAGCATACACCAAATTGTCTTGTTGCAGAATGCTTTTACAAACAGTTTATGATCATGTCTTCATCAAGTACATTCTGACCTCTGACCCTACTCCAAATCCCACAGTCGTGTCCTTGATCTAACTGACCCTACCTCGCTCATGTTCAGCATGGTAGGGTCCGGTCAGTGAGGACTACAGTATTGCATCAGCATTATGGGTAGTTAATTCTGCTGAGAGGTTAGGCCACACACATCAGCAGACTGGGAGGATGGATTGGGAGGAGAATCACTCAACACAACGTCCTTCCAAAATGCCAAAGGAATACATGAGACAATTAGGCCTGAGGGAGAGGGGCTTTTTTCCACATGACTTCATGTCTATGGTCTCCACAGAGTGAGTGGACATGATTAATTCACTTGATGCTCTTATCTGTCCGTCCTCTTTACCTCATTGACACAGCCCCCTGAGGGGAGCTATTCACATTGAGCCATCTTTTGTGAATGACATTAACACAGAATATATTCTCTCTCTCTCTCTCTCTCTCATGTAATATTGCTACGGATTATCAGATCATATGAGAGGCCCTCAGTCTGTCTCTATGTAGTATGTCCCTCTATGTCTAGGTCCTTGCTCTCTCTCGCTCTCTCGCTCTCTTTCTCCCTCTGTGTGTGTGGGCATACACTAGCTGTGTGCAGGCCAGGGACAGCAGGCACTTTCTGAGACAGAATCAGTGTAGAACATTGCAGTCAATTTGGCTCTGGTCCAAAGTAGTGCACTATAAAGGGAAAAGGGTGCCATTTACAGTTTTTCTCAATTGCTAAAACACAATTTCTGAAACCTTGCTCCATTTCCTGAAAACATTCAACACAAAACCTCATCTTCAAGCACTATTTACAAAACCTCTGACTCCTCTCGCAAAATGAAACATTCGCCTCAAAACAGTTTTACCTGTGTTCAAAATCAAACACTGCTCTCAAATCATAAACAAAGTGATCCAAATGATATACACTCTCAAGCAGTCGGTAAACAATACATCGAAAAATAGAAAACACATTGTTCAAAACATACAGTTCTCAGGGAGAAGTAAATTGTTCATCTCAAAACAAATGTCATATTTTTCCGTCATTGTCTTTTGATGACCGAAAACATGTTCTATCATAGTAGCTCAAAATTGATCAGAAATTATTACTCTGCTTTGCTCTTTGCAATTTTGTTTTTTGTTCTTCCTCCTCCTTGTACCCCTATTTTTACAGTACTGTACCCTGCATCTCACAAACTTGTCCTTTGTCTCTGTGATACTGTAATTCTTGTTCTTTGTTGATATGAACCTGCAACCAGTCAAAATCTATTGAGCAGTCAGTACTGTTAACAAATGGAAAGCACAATGTTCAGGGCCATACAATCTGTCCATTGTACAGTATACAGCCTACAATGCACTGTACTACAGTATACAATACTAAAAGGGACAAAAATCAAAGGAGTAAACATGTGATCAATGTGCTTCTTCTTGTCTTTGGGCTGGGTCAGGCCAGAGCACTTCGTCAACATCACAAGCAATATTGTCCCTCCTGAGGCAACGGGGGAAGAAGCCTCTTGTGTGCCATATCCAGCCCTGACATGATTCCTCACCTATATCACCACAGGCTAAATCCATGGCTTGCAGCAGATTTACTCTGGTGTAGGGTTGTCTATCATACACTTTCCATCTCCAAGAAGAGAAAAACTCCTCAATCGGATTCAGGAAAGGCGAGTATGGAGGAGGTACAAGTTCATAAACTGCCCATTGATGTTAAACCATTCCCTTACCTGAGCAGCTCGGTGGAAACTGACATTGTCCCACACTATAACATAGGTGGAAATGGGATTCTCATTTAGCTCTTGACCCTGCTGCTCTTGAACCTGCTGCTCAAATAAAATATATCTTAGATTGGCAATAAATCTTAGAAGGTGCTGGGTGTTATATGGTCCGAGTGTAACATGGTGATGTAGAACACCATGGTTGCTGATAGCAGCACAGATTGTGACATTGCCACCTCATTTCGGCCTCTCCTTCTCCTCTTTGTTAGATTGAAGCCTGCTTCATCGACAAAGATTAACTCATGGGGTCTGTCCAAGGATTCCAAGTAAAATATTGTCTGTGTAGAAATACAATATACTATATGTAGGATTTTGTAAGTCGTACAGAGACAGTGCTAAACTGTAGAGTACAATTAGGCCTACTGTATGCACTTCTGATTCACATACATTGTATGTACTGAAGAGTAATGTCATTCACATAGTATGTGTTAGTACTGTAGACAATCTGGATTACAGTAAATGTTTCTGAATGTACACTTACTTGCACATACTGAGCTCGCAGTTCTTTCACCCTTGGTGAGTTGCGCTCAAAAGGTACTCTGTATACTTGTTTCATTCGCATCCTGTTACGATGGAGGACACGGTCAATTGTGGAAATGCTCACACTGTCGATTCCCTGGAAGTGTGTGTTGTCTTGTATCACTCATTCCTGGATTCCCTGAGTCGTATTGCATTATCTTGAAGGACCATGCCAACTATAACGGCCTCTTGCTCCCGAGTGAATATTAAGTGGGGAGAACAAGTATTTGATACACTGCCGATTTTGCAGGTTTTCCTACTTACAAAGCGTGTAGAGGTCTGTAATTTTTATCATAGGTACACTTCAACTGTGAGAGACGGAATCTAAAACAAAAATCCAGAAAATCACATTGTATGATTTTTAAGTAATTAATTTGCATTTTATTGCATGACATAAGTATTTGATACATCACAAAAGCAGAACTTAATATTTGGTACAGAAACCTTTGTTTGCAATTACAGAGATCATACGTTTCCTGTAGGTCTTGACCAGGTTTGCACACACTGCAGCAGGGATTTTGGCCCACTCCTCCATACAGACCTTCTCCAGATCCTTCAGGTTTCGGGGCTGTCGCTGGGCAATACGGACTTTCAGCTCCCTCCAAAGATTTTCTATTGTGTTCAGATTTTCTATTGGGTTCAGGTTTTTCTTTAGTATACTGTACCTGTTCTCTTCTCTGAATCTCCTTACTATGGTGGACACAGAAAATCGGCTCAAATTGGGTTGCACTCTATGTCCTGCTTCCCTCATTGTCAGTCCATGGACAAGAACATGGTCTATGACTGTTGCTCGAATTTCATCAGATATTTCCACTCATTGTCTTCCTCTTCCTCTTCGTCCTCCTCTTCCTCTTTCTTGCTCTCCTCCTCCTCTTCCTCCTCGTCGCCCACCTCGCATACGCACTCGTCCTCGTCCTCTCACATTGTTTCTTCTATCCATTCTCAGACTTTCTCCTTCCCACCTTCAACAACCTGTTTGCTCTCTGAACTGGCTTATATTGGTTGTGTCGCATCATTTGAAACAGGTTAAATCAATTTTGAGTGGTTGTGTTCAATCAATGACATTTGTTCTCTATTTGTATTTGATTGTTATCACTTGTGTTTACCTGGATGACATGTGCATTAGAGTGCAGAATGTGTTTTGAGAATGAGAATTTGTTTAGAGTTTTGCTGAAAAGTCTAAAGGAGATCTGCAAATTGTGTTTTACCATGTGAAATGGTTTAAGGTATTGACAACAGACTGCATAATTAGCTAAATGAGTCCAGGCAACTGAGAACTTTGTTCAGCCAATGGGTTTTAGTGTTTTAGCAATTGAGAAAAACTGTAATATGCAGCACAGAAGTCAGATATTATCAGAGACATGTCTCAGTACACAGAGATGATTCAGCTTCTGTGGGTGGCAGGACAACATGATCGTATCATACAAACAGAGAGGATGTGAGGTGGTTGTCTGGTGGGTTGACTTGATTGGTTGTTATGGCATTGTTTTGAAGTAAAGTACTTGCTTGAAGTGTTTTACTAGAAACGACATATTACAAATAACAGTATGGGTAAAAATATGAAATGCAATTTCCTTGTTAAACAGCTGCTACTGGATGATTTCCAGCTTCCTGAATACTCATTGCTTGTACTACTGTAAGTAGATTCTGAGGGGCTTGTTCACCTGCAGTGGGGTAAACAAAAAATCAGGAAGTGAAGGGACACTAATCTCAAATAGTCTCCCTGTAGCATTACAAATTACAATAAGCAATACTGTCATAATGGGATACTGATATGCCATTGTATGCACCATGAGATACACCTGCTACACTCTTATTTCCTGTCCAGTTTTTATTTCATGTTCTGTCTATGAGTGGTCAGGGAAGGGACTCGAGTTGTCTTATTACATACAGTGGCGAGAACAAGTATTTGATACACTGCCGATTTTGCAGGTTTTCCTACTTACAAAGCATGAAGAGGTCTGTAATTCTTATCATAGGTACACTTCAACTGTGAGAGACGGAATCTAAAAAAAAATCCAGAAAATCACATTGTATGATTTTTAAGTAATTAATTTGCATTTTATTGCATGACATAAGTATTTGATACATCAGAAAAGCAGAACTTAATATTTTGTACATAAACCTTTGTTTGCAATTACAGAGATCATACGTTTCCTCTAGGTCTTGACCAGGTTTGCATACATTGCAGCAGGGATTTTGGCCCACTCCTCCATACAGACCTTCTCCAGATCCTTCAGGTTTCGGGGCTGTCGCTGGGCAATACGGACTTTCAGCTCCCTCCAAAGATTTTCTATTGGGTTCAGGTCTGGAGGCTGGCTAGGCCACTCCAGGACCTTGAGATGCTTCTTACGGAGCCACTCCTTAGTTGCCCTGGCTGTGTGTTTCGGGTCGTTGTCATGCTGGAAGACCCAGCCATGACCCATCTTCAATGCTCTTACTGAGGGAAGGAGGTTGTTGGCCAAGATCTCGCGATACATGGCCCCATCCATCCTCCCCTCAATACGGTGCGGTCGTCCTGTCCCCTTTGCAGAAAAGCATCCCCAAAGAATGATGTTTCCACCTCCATGCTTCACGGTTCGGATGGTGTTCTTGGGGTTGTACTCATCCTTCTTCTTCCTCCAAACACGGCGAGTGGAGTTTAGACCAAAAAGCTCAATTTTTGTCTCATCAGACCACATGACCTTCTCTCATTCCTCCTCTGGATCATCCAGATGGTCATTGGCAAACTTCAGACGGGCCTGGACATGCGCTGGCTTGAGCAGGGGGACCTTGCGTACGCTGCAGGATTTTAATCCATGACGGCGTAGTGTGTTACTAATGGTTTTCTTTGAGACTGTGGTCCCAGCTATCTACAAGTCATTGACCAGGTCCTGCCGTGTATTTCTGGGCTGATCCCTCACCTTCCTCATGATCATTGATGCCCCATGAGGTGAGATCTTGCATGGAGCCCCAGACCGAGGGTGATTGACCGTCATCTTGAACTTCTTCCATTTTCTAATAATTGTGCCAACAGTTGTTGCCTTCTCACCAAGCTGCTTGCCTATTGTCCTGTAGCCCATCCCAGCCTTGTGCAGGTCTACAATGTTATCCCTGATGTCCTTACACAGCTCTCTGGTCTTGGCCATTGTGGAGAGGTTGGAGTCTGTTTGATTGAGTGTGTGGACAGGTGTCTTTTATATAGGTAACGAGTTCAAACAGGTGCAGTTAATACAGGTAATGAGTGGAGAACAGGAGGGCTTCTTAAAGAAAAACTAACAGGTCTGTGAGAGCCGGAATTCTTACTGGTTGGTAGGTGATCAAATACTTATGTCATGTGTCACGAACCGGCTCAAGTTCGTAACAAAAGGGAGACACGTGGAGACAAGGAGTACTCAAAGTATATATTTATTAATTAAAGTAACTAACTGAAATAACAATGGGGTGTGTAATCAGTAATCAGTAGTGTAAGTGAGTGTTTGCTTGCATAAATGTAATATAGAAAAGTGTTGATAAGTGCCAAAGCAAACAACCCAAAAAGGCCACAAAAATATCACAACCAAAATCAAAGTATCTGCCTGGAGAGAGTCTCCTAATGAATGTGGAAGAGGTCCATTTATCCTGGGACACACCCGGCCCAGGTGTCTCCCATGTAGCTGACGACCCTCCCAACTCCGCCCACCGGCATCCTAACAAGGAAACAAGAACAAAGAGAGAATACGGCAGACAGAGTGGGAGGGTCGTCACACCCCCCCCATAAGACCGGGGACCAACAAGGACCCCGGACCAACGTACCAGCCCCTGCGTCCCAAACCGACAAATTGTACATGTTCACACCTCCACTTGCCCCACCCATCATCCTCCTCTCCAGACCTCAGCAACCTTTACACAGGAAGCAACCTTTAAGAGGAAAGAAGAACACAAGACTAGGAGGGGACAAACAGGAAAGATAGAACATGACAAAATCAAACAATGGTCGGTCACATCAATATTCATGAACAGGGCGCACGTCACCCTGCCCAACCACCTTTCCAAGGTATACAACAGTCGCCTGAGCAAACTCACATTCAGCCAAATTCATCGTGAGGCGACCCGCAGCCAGACGTCCGAACAAGGCCTGAATACGGGACAGATGCTCCTCCCAAGCATCTGCATATATCACTACATCGTCCAGATAAACAGCGCAACCGGCCAGACCAGAGACAACCCTGTTCATAAATCGCTGAAAAGTGGCAGGCGCATTACGCAGTCCGAAACTCATACCCGAATACGAGTACAGACCAAAAGGTGTAATAAAGGCAGAGATTTCACGTGCCCTACTCATCAGTGGCACCTGCCAATACCCCTTTAACAGGTCAAATTTGCTCACAAACGTAGCTGCGCCCGACTTGACCAACGCAGTCCTCCATCCGAGGAAGAGGAAATGAAGGTGTATCCGAAAACAACCCTGGAAATCTCCGAATCAAACCAACCCTCTCTTTCCGCTCATCAACAGGTAGATGAGTAAGAAGGCTATCTACAATCTCCAGTGTCTCTGAATTTTTCAATCTACCCTGCAGTATGCAATCGTCAGGACCAGAAACATCTTCCTGCTCCTGCACAGACCTAGCATGACCAGAACTCAGGGAATAAACAATATCAGCCAAAAGAACAGCCTTACCGTCCTCTGTAGACTCCCCTGTTCAGTCTCAGAGGAACGTGCATAATAGGGTTTTAACAAATTTACACGGCACAGTTGGTGTGCATTCCTCCGTTCTGGAGTGGCAACTAGATAATTTTGCTCAGTGTACTGGCGCACCACTGTATATGAACCTTGAAACTTGGCTTGAAAAGGAGAACCAACAATTGGCAGCAGAGCCAGAACCTGATCACCTGGACTAACGTGATGAGGCTCAGCTCGGCGATCATATATGCTCTTCATCCTGTCCTGTGAAGATGATAGCTCCTCTTTAGCCATTTCACCAGCGGCATACAAGCGTCGCCGAAAATCACCCACATATGATAACAGGGACTGAGGAGGCTCGGGAGACTTCCAGTCATCCTGGAGAACAGATAAAAGCCCACGCACCCGATGTCCAAACACTAGGTCATTTGGGCTAAAACCCGTGCTCTCCTGTGAAACCTCCCTAGCAGCTAACAGTAACCAAGGCAACCCCTCCTCCCAATCCTTATCCATCTCAGTACAATAAGCTCTCAACAAAGACTTAAGTGTTTGATGGAAACGTTCCAGTGCTCCTTGACTTTGGGCATGATAAGCGCTAGACAAGTTGTGTTTAATATGGAGTTGTTGGAGAACCTGTCCAAAGAGATTAGAGGTGAAATTAGATCCTTGATCACTTTGAATGACCTTAGGGATTCCAAACAGTGAGAGAAACTGAGTCAAAGCTTTTAACACAGCCTTAGTCGTGATAGACCGGAGAGGGTAGGCAACAGGAAACCTAGTGGTCTGACACATCACAGTCAACAAATAATTACTACCCTTTCTAGAACGAGGCAGAGGACCAACACAGTCAATAATCAAATACTCAAAAGGTTTACTGAGTACAGGAATAGGGAACAGTGGTACCGGCTTAATAGCTTGATTAGGTTTACCAGTTATTTGACAGGTGTGACAAGTTTTGATGAAATCAGAAACATCCCTCTTTAATCTTGGCCAAAAAAATGTCGTAATATGCGATTGTAGGTTTTTCTCACACCCATATGCCCAGCAACGTCGTTGTGAGAAGTTGTCAGCACCAACTCACGAAGCCTAACTGGTACCACAACCTGACTAATCGCCTCCCCAGAAAACAACTACCATGAGACATCCACTTCCTCATCAGGACCTCCTCTTGGAGAAAATAGCCCTGTGCGACATCTCCCAACTGTTCTACAGGCACAATTTGGTCCCGCAACTCTTCTAATGTAGGGTCAGCCCGTTGCGCCTCGATTAAATCGGAGCGGGATACAGATAATGGGATAACAGGGAAAACAGTAACAGACTTCTTTATGGTATTCTCGTTAGCCAGTTCCGTGACCAAGTCATCAGGGATCATAGAACGCGTCACTGCACACGCAGAAAACACCTCTGGGAAATTCTGCGCACTCTCATCAGGAATCCCTACAATTGAAGGCTTAGTAGAAACCGCTAAAGATGGAAACACGATAGGCCACACACGCTCCCCAGCCAAGTTATTTCCAAGGATCACGTCAACACCCTCAATAGGCAATGAAGGACGCACCCCCACAACAACCTCACCTTTCACCAGTCCACAATCCAACATCAGTTTATGCAATGGAACTGACAGAGTGTTCAAACCTATTCCCCTAATTAGAACACTATTCCCCGAATCAGTCTCCGCAGAGAAGGGTAACACAGATTCCAACACAAATGATTCAGAGGCACCTGTATCTCTTAGGATCTTTACTGGCACTAGGTTCTTACTTCCTACCATAGACACAAAACCCTCCGTAACAAAAGGTAAATACTCAGGATCAATATAGCCCTTCACATGGCTCTGGGCATGAGACAATGCGTCAGGAGTGAACTGATGTGGAACAGGCGCTGCTAACGCTATAGGCCTCGATTTACCATAAGCACCTGTACTGAATTTACCCCTAGACCTAAGAATCGGACATTCATTTTTCCAATGACCTAATTCTCGACAGTAGTGACACTCTTGACCAAAGTCAGTTTTACCACGGGTATCAGGCTCAACCCCAGTTGAATGAAACTCTGCCCGGGAACCGAAGTATCTCGGCGAGCGAGGCCCAAATCTCTGCAAACACCCCCCACTCACTCCGAATACGGGGTTCTGCAAAAAAATGTGTGTGAGTCAACACATATTCATCTGCCAAAACCGCAGCTTCAGCGACAGTCTTTATTTTTCGTTCGTTAATGTACGTCGGCTATACGATCAGGGATTGTGTCCTTAAATTGTTCTAACATAATCAGATCACACAGCCCTTGGAAAGTCATAACTGCAGAGGCGGAACACCAGCGATTGAACTGTGAAGATAATATTCGCGCAAACTCAACATGAGTCTGCTGATCATCCCTTTTTAAAGTTCTAAATCGTTGGCGGTAAGCCTCAGGGACCAATTCATAACTCTGTAACACAGCCGTTTTAACCTTCTCATAACTAACACTGTCTGCTACACTAAGAGCTGAATATGCTTCTTGCGCTTTACCAGTCAGCACACACTGCAACATCAAAGTGCGATCAGAATCAGGCCAACTCCTAGCGTCAGCAACACGCTCAAACAACGAAAAAGAATGTCTCCGGGTCCTTTTCATTAAACTGGGGCAACAACTGTAAATTCCCAACAATATCAAATGTGTCTGGATTACGACCAAAAGAGGAACGACCCTAGGTAACTCTGGGTCACCTTCCCAGAGCAAACTCTCCCCTGAGAGCTTTCCTTCCCCTAACCAACTCTAGTCGCTCTTGTTGCAGCTTGATTTTAGCACGCTCCATATCCTGTTTAAATTCCAATTCCCTTTCATATTTTACACGATCATGCTCCATTTTAGCTTGTTCATGCTCCATTTTAGCTCTTTGTCCATTTCGTTCATGCTCCATTTTAGCTTGTTCATACTCCATTTTAGATCTTTGTCCATGCTCTAGCTGTAACAGAAGCAGTTCTTTCTGCTGTTCAAAAAGAAGACTACTATGACTAACCGATGGAGCGGTCATTGTAACATATCGGGGAGACAACGTGTCCTCAGCAGAGGCTGCCCCAGTGGTAACATCCAGAATACCACTCTCCATCAAATTGGCCTTCAATATTAACCTAATAGAATTTTTAGGCGTTTATCACTAATTTCAACCTTGTAGTGTTCAGCAACCTTCAACAGCTGTTCTTTAGTACATAATTCTAACAGTTCTTCTGATGGAAAGCGAATGAACTCATCTACATTAGACGCCATAATCAGGGAAAAAAAAAATTAAATATATATATATCATAATAATCTTTCTCAACCCCTCTGCTGAGCACACCAGACACAAGAGAAATACAATCACACCGAGCACCACAGAAAAGAGCTGGGATATGGAGCTTCCCCAAAACCTACAATAACTCAACCCTAGTCTTCGTGCAGATTTGCGGTGGGTAATTACGCACTGTAGCCCGCTGGCAAGGAATTAAACCCCCAGCACGCTGGTAGATTTCCCCAAGCCACGGATGTGCCCCCGAGACAACTGCTCAGTCCACTGACACCACACAAAAATAACAAACATTTAACCATGCCCAACGTATCCCAAAACAAAACACGTCACTAAGCCTATCAGGGGAAAAAAGCTATAGCTCCGGGTAGCAAATGTCACTACCCTACCCAATCTCCCACTGAGGTACACAGCCGATTGTACTCACCTCAGCCCGATGTCCCAACAGCGAGTAGAGCAAGAGTTTCCAGGCTAGGCAGGGACTGGAAACTAACCAATGTACTCTCTCCAACGCAGTACAAAACCCAAAGGCAACCAATACTGCCCTATCAAACTCAAACAAACTAACAAAATTTACAAAGAAAAACCCTACAGCATTGGACATTAACTCCACGTTCTCCCAAACACAACCAGTTCAAAATCCCGGACGAGCCCCCACTTGTCACGAACCGGCTCAAGTTCGTAACAAAAGGGAGACACGTGGAGACAAGGAGTACTCAAAGTATATATTTATTAATTAAAGTAACTAACTGAAATAACAATGGGGTGTGTAATCAGTAATCAGTAGTGTAAGTGAGTGTTTGCTTGCATAAATGTAATATAGAAAAGTGTTGATAAGTGCCAAAGCAAACAACCCAAAAAGGCCACAAAAATATCACAACCAAAATCAAAGTATCTGCCTGGAGAGAGTCTCCCTAATGAATGTGGAAGAGGTCCATTTATCCTGGGACACACCCGGCCCAGGTGTCTCCCATGTAGCTGACGACCCTCCCAACTCCGCCCACCGGCATCCTAACAAGGAAACAAGAACAAAGAGAGAATACGGCAGACAGAGTGGGAGGGTCGTCACACATGCAATAAAATGCAAATTAATTACTTAAAAATCATACAATGTGATTTTCTGGATTTTTGTTTTCGATTCCGTCTCTCACAGTTGAAGTGTACCTATAATAAAAATTACAGACCTCTACATGCTTTGTAAGTAGGAAAACCTACAAAATCGGCAGTGTATCAAATACTTGTTCTCCCCACTGTACATCAGATGTAATGTTTTCCTCAAACACAAAGATGAGTGTATATCAAATGATCTGAATAAGCTGCCAGCAGGTGGGGGGTTAGGGGGGGCTAGGGGCACCAATGGCATCAACATCAGATGAATCATCACAGTCCCATATGGCGGTTGAGCATGAAGCTCCCATCTGGCAATATGCTCCTTGTAACATCGCTAGTGAGTACTATCAAAACAAATAGCCACTGTCCAGTCCCTCAAGCACCATATCTGTACCACATCTGCAAGGCCTGTGTGTAGTTAGCTGAGGCCCCCAGAACCAGGGTGTCAAATCTTCAGCAGCATATAACAGTTCTGTATGCTTCAAAGGAAATTGGACTTGGCCCAACTGCCCCACAGGCCTGTGTGACTTAAAATAGGACAGGGATTATTTTTTTGTGTGTGTGGGTATTGATCTGGACCACTGGGAATTGAATCTCACAGTGTTTGAAGTCAATCAGAGGACATTGCTGAGTAAGTAAGAGGATTCAGTGTAATATGTACAGATAGGAAATGAACTGAATGAATGAACCCACTATGGACTTTAGTGGGTGAACAATAACTTGAACCCAAAGCACATCATTCAATGTCACTATTAGAGATGATCTTAAAAATCAAGTCTAAAGAAAGAAAGGTGATATTCTGCTTTTCTGAATGGTACATTTCCATGTCTTCTGAGTGGGTTGTGGAGAATGTGCTGAGACTGTGGAAGGTGTAGAAAACTCTCCTGTGAGGGGCATCTGCTGTGAGGAAGCATCTCGCCTGCTTTAATTCATGAGCTGTTTTCACCCTGGCCACGCACAAATTGCTCGTTAGAAGCACAACCAATGAATGGAGGATACACATAATTAGAGTAGAGGGAAATAACAGCTACCACAGTATGCACAGGATACAATCTCACACATGCTACTGCCCCCCCCAAAAAAGCCACAGGGAAAATGTCATAATGTAAATAGCACACAATCCCCAACAGGGTGGGACATCTGGGATAACAGGATCACACTGTGATTACATGCAGAAATCCAGCCAAGTCTGTCTAGGGAGCTGTGGCACTAATTGACCTCTTACAGTGTCATCGGATGTTTTTGATGGCAATAACAGGATTTATGGCAAAAGCAAATAGAGATGTCCTCAGAGCCATATTGGAGCCATAGTCGATTATCATTTCATTCAGTGTTTTATTGGTTTAATTTCATTAATCCAAATGCAAGCATATTTTTCTGTCCGTTTCAACTCAGACTGTCCAATTCGCTTGTTGAAAGGAGAGCGAGTGTAGATCAGAGATTGCCTTCTTAATAATCTACGATATTGATAACGGCCAACGTGTGCCTCTGTTGTACATTATCATTGGGAATTCAGAGAGCAGCATCTGTAATCACCACTTGGATGACTTGAGTGACCCTGTAGCAGGGTTGCTACGTCATACAGCCTGCCAGTGTGGTAAACAAGAGAACAATGAGACTTGTTATTATGGTAAAGGCCATTTCTATCTGCTTTTCTATTTGTATTTCATTGCTGAGCAAGGGGCCAAAATGTGCAAACACATTTTTTACTACCTCAGATTAAAGATTTCTGCTTTACATTCCCAAAATGGAAAGGCGAATTTCTAATCCCTTGCTAAGTGTTCTGTTCCAGACAAATCTGCTATGAATTATCCTACAAACACCCGTAAAATTGTCTCCAGTCTTCTTGCCAATCTGGCCATAATTAGAGTCAAGGGTCTTAGCCAATTTCATTTAAGTTCTTTCCAGTCATGTCCCGAGTCTTATTCAATTACCTTCTCACTTATCTTCTCCCGGCTATCCTAATGTCTCCTCTCCTCTCCTCTCCTCTCCTCTCCTCTCCTCTCCTCTCCTCTCCTCTCCTCTCCTCTCCTCTCCTCTCCTCTCCTCTCCTCTCCTCTCCTCTCCTCTCCTCTCCTCTCCTCTCATCCTATCTCTCTCTGCTCAGAGTTGGTTCGCACATCACTGCAGTTATTTAGCTAGAGGCCTCTCTGCCTCTCAGCTCTGTCTCAAACACCCCCATCACTCTGCGTCTAATATCTGGGTTTATTATTTCTCAGCAATGTAGAGAGAACACATTATTTCTAGAGCACAGATATCTGTGAATAAATTTTCTCAGCATGCTCAATGACTTTCAATCAGTGATTTCTAGAGCCAATACCTTTTTGAAGATCCTCATATTTGGGATAAAAATCAAAGTGACAGCATAGCAAGGCAGGGGGTTATAGGGTAAAATATTTAATATGAAAAATACCATTCATGCAAACAAAGAACTGTATAGCATAAATAACTGTAGATTTTAGAGCATCGTGAAACAGTAGTGTAGTCCCGTGTAGCTCAGTTTGCAACGCCAGGGTTGTCGGTTCGTTTCCCACGGGGGGACCAGTATGGCACGATCTGTAAGTTGCTCTGGATAAGAGCGTCTGCTAAATGACTAAAATGTAAATGTGATGATTCGGTCATAGTATAGTGGTCAGATTCTGAACCAGAGAATAGGAGTTGGAGAGAGTCCTACTGCTCACACTATTAGTGTGTGAGAAAAAAAGAGAGCCATGGTTTTCCTGGCCTCCCTCCCTCCCCCCCCCTGCCTATGTGGATAAAGCCTGTAAATGTAAAGATTTAACACAGAGTCATGTTGGCCCATCTGTGCTTATGACTGCCGGCAACTGCCATCTGTAATCCTCCAGGAAGTTAACCAGGAAGCTGTGAGTGTGTATGCGTGTGTGTGCGTACTAGTGTGATTGTGAGTGCACATCTGTGTGTGTGACTATGTGCATACCAAATACACTGAGTGTACAAAACATTAAGGACACCTTCCTAATATTGAGTTGCATCCCTTCTTTTGCCCTCAGAACAGCCTCCATTTGTCGGGTCATGGACTCTACAAGGTGTCAAAAGCGTTCCACAGGGATGCTGGCCAATGTGGACTCCAATGTTTCCCACAGTTGTGTCAAATTGGCTGAATGTCCTTTCGGTGGTGGACCATTCTTGATACACACGGGAAACTGTTGTGGGTGAAAAACCCAGCAGTGTTGCAGTTCTTGACACAAATCGGTGCGCCTGGCACCTATTACCATACCCCATTCAAAGGCACTTAAATCTTTTGTCTTGACCATTTTCCCTCTGAATAGCACACATACACAATGCATGTTTCAATTGTCTCAAGGCTTAACATCCTTCTTTACCTGTCTCCTCCCCTTCATCTACACTGATTGAAGTGGATTTAACGATTTTATTTAACAAATCTAATTTGATTTGTCCCATGCACCGAATACAACAGGTGTAGACCTTACCGTGAAATGCTTACTTACAAGCCCTTAACCAACAATGCAGTTTTAAGAAAATAGAGTTAAGAAAATATTTGCTAAATAAACTAAAGTTAAAAATATATATACACTACCGTTCAAAAGTTTTGGGTCACTTAGAAATGTCCTTGTTTTCGAAAGAAAAGCAAATTTTTGTCCATTAAAATAACATCAAATTGATCAGAAATACAATGTAGACATAGTTAATGTTGTAAATGGCTATTGTAGCTGGAACCGGCTGTTTTTTTATGGAATATCTACATAGGCGTACAGGTGCCCATTATCAGCAGCCATCAGTCCTGTGTTCCAATGGCACGTTGTGTTTGCTAATCCAAGTTTATCATTTTAAAAGGCTAATTGATCATTAGAAAAGCCTTTTTGCAATTATGTTAGCACAGCTGAAAACTGTTGTGCTGATTAAAGAAGCAATAAAACTGGCCTTCTTGAGACTAGTTGAGTCTCTGGAGCATCAGCAATTGTGGGTTCGATTACAGGATCAAAATGGCCAGGAACAAAGAACTTTCTTCTGAAACTCATCAGTCTATTCTTGTTCTGAGAAATGAAGGCCAAGAAACTGAAGATCTCGTACAACACTGTGTACTACTCCCTTCACAGAACAGCGCAAACTAGCTCTAACCAGAATAGAAAGAGGAGTGGGAGGCCCCGGTGCACAACTGAGCATGATGACAAATACATTAGTGTCTAGTTTGAGAAATAGACACCTCACAGGTCCTCAACTGGCAGCTTCATTAAATAGTACCCGCAAAACACCAGTCTCAATGTCAACAGGGAAGAGGCGACTCCGGGATGCTGACCTTCTAGGCAGAGTGGCAAAGAAAAAGCCATATCTCAGACTGGCCAATAAAAAGAAAAGATTAAGATGGGCAAAAGAACACAGACACTGGACAGAGGAAGATTGGAAAAAAGTGTTATGGACAGACGAATCGAAGTTTGAGGTGTTCGAATCACAAAGAATAACATTTGTGAGACGCAGACCAAATGAAAAGATGCTGGAGGAGTGCTTGATGCCATCAAGCAAGGTGGAGGCAATGTGATGGTCTGGGGGTGCTTTCGTGGTGGTAAAGTGGGAGACCCGTTGCAAATGCCATGCTCTACCAACTGAGCTACATCCCTGCCGGCCATTCCCTCCCCTACCCTGGACGACGCTGGGCCAATTGTGTGCCGCCCCATGGGTCTCCCAGTCGCGGCCGGCTACGACAGAGCCTGGATTCGGACCAGGATCTCTAGTGGCACAGCTAGCACTGCGATGCAGTGCCTTAGACCACTGTGCCACTCAGGAGATATATGCATGCGATTCCTCTACATAATCCATATGGTAGTCATATGGTACCACACAAAGACCAGGTTAAACTAAGTAAAAATATACAAGATATTCACCACTCACTTTTCAGACATGTCTATGCTGTTCACAGCTGGTACTCATAGCCTGCCTGAGGTAGGTTTCCAAATCCCACACACCCATTTATGGCCAAACTGTGTCTCTACTCATTCCCCTCACTCACTGGAAAAATAATTTTGGCAAAGAGCCTATCCCCTGAGCTCAGAGAAAACTCACCAGTGTTGCCAGGGGTTTGGAGGCTGCCTGCATCGGGGCACGCCACCCGGCATCAACACACAGGGGGCAAAAACGACTCTCACACATCAGAGGTCTAGAGTGAATATCTATGTGATTCTTCAATTGGAGGTCACAGGGTCTGGGCAAGCATCAGCTAGCTAGAGATTGGGCTTTTGTTATGTATAGCAATGTTCAGAGAGCAAGATCAATAGCATGTAATAGCAAAATCAATTGTTTGCTTTGGCAATGAATGTTGTAACACTTTCCATGCCAATAAAGCCTTTGAATGGAATTGAATCAATAGCACTGGTACACATCATGTGGAAGATGGGGGCCATATGTATGACCTGAGGCTATTCAGATAGAATGCTCATTCATTTCTCTAAAGAATGACTGTGTGGGTGAATAGAGCGAGTTGGAGGAAATAGTATTTTATCTGCAATGAGGGTGTTAAGTGACAATATGATAGTTGGTTAGGGTGAGACAATGTTACAGCGATAACATTAGGTTATTTCTTCCTGAGGATTTCAGTAAAGGACAGCAAAAATGGACCAGGACAAAAATGTGTATCAGTGTACGTATGCACATTTATCTTATCCAATTGATAAAACGATGTGCTATTTAATCCTACTTATTAACAGTAAGATTAAGGGACAAATGGTTGTCTTATAAGAATTATGCCATTCTGTGCCCCAAAGGTTATGACTATACACTACCACTATTAAGGATTAGTATTGAAATTGGACCATAAGAAAAGGACAGCTGATTTCTTCGAGTGGTTCTGTGAGTTGACAAAACGAGCACAGATAGTCTTTTCAGATCTCACGTCAGTAGATGGCAGTATTTGTTCTAATGCCCCAGTGCAGTGCAGTATAAGGCAACACCATCAACCACTAACTGAGGGTCCAATTATAACTGTAGTAAAGCAAAAGTGCATTCAATCATGCTGAGGGACAAATTATTGTCTTTTTTTAGATTAATGCATTTCTGTGCCCTAAAGGTTACCACTACACATAATGACCATCCACTTATTACCCCATATTTCAAATATCCTCTCATTTAATCTGCATTGTTGGGCTGGATTTCAGGCAAACAGATTTCCGCAAGGAAGCACATAGCCTAATGCATTTATCTTTCACTTAAATCTGTATAATGGCTCTGAGGCCGTGCACTTCCCAGTATGCTTTCATGCATGGGGGAGAACACTAGAACACTCAAGTTATTATAAAAGACAATCCAAATGGCATGCTAATTGACAGGACCAGAATCTGATGCAGATTTCAGGGCAGAGTAGGAAAACAAAACAAGGGCAGAGCACACTTATCCACGCCAGGGAAGAGAAACGAGCCCTGATTCTGCTCTGCGATTAAATTCATGACTCTGCCCTGGCCAGACGATAGATTGCGTAATGCAAACTTGAGAGCATGAAAGGGAGCTCATGTAGGCAGGGTGGCTGATGGGTAACGAGTGCGAGACGGTAGAGTGAAGTGTTAACGCTGGGGAAATGAGGTCACATCCTGGTGAATCGATGGTTCCTCATTTAGACCCCTCAGTGCTGTCAGTTTTTATGTTGTGGAGGAAATTCAGTGCAACATTGGGCTACAAGTAACAGCAAATAAAGAAACAAATCATCCAACAGCAGAATGATGGGGCCTATAATAGCCTTTCATTCACTATACACTCTTAGAAAAAAAGGTGCTATCTAGAACCTAAAATGGTTCTTCAGCTATCCCCATAGAAGAACCCTTTTGAAGAACCCTTTTTGGTTCCAATTTGATTCCAGGTAGAACCTTTTTGGGTTCCATGTAGAACTCTTTCCACAGAGGGTTCGGTAACACTTCATTTGAAGGGGTCTTTATTATAGTGTAATTACATGTGTAATTTCACTATAACAAGCATTGTAGTTTTCATCTAGTTTTTTTTCACCTTTATTTAACCAGGTAAGCCAGTTGAGAACAAGTTCTCATTTACAACTGCGACCTGGCCAAGATAAAGCAAAGCAGTGCGATAAAAACAACAACAACACAGAGTTACATATGGGATAAACAAAACGTACAGTCAATAACACAATAGAAAAATAGAAAATCTATATACAGTGTGTGCAAATGTAGTAAATTATGGAGGTAAGGCAATAAATAGGCCATAGTGCAAAATAATTACAATTTACTATTAACAATGGAGTGATAGATGTGCAGAAGATTTGCATATAGAGATACTGGAGTGCAAATGAGCAAAATAAATAACAATATGGGGATGAGGTAGTTGGGTGGGCTAATTACAGATGGGCTGTGTACAGGTGCAGTGATCGGTAAGCTGCTCTGACAATGATGCTTAAAGTTAGTGAGGGAGATAAGAGTCTCCAGCTTCAGAGATTTTTGCAGTTCGTTCCAGTCATTGGCAGCAGAGAACTGGAAGGAATGGCGGCCAAAGGAGGTGTTGGCTTTGGGGATGACCAGTGAGATATACCTGCTGGAATGCATACTACGGGTAGTTAATTGTAATAACTCAATAATTGCAGTCTGTAATTACAGAGGTGTAACAACGAATGCTTGTTACCATGCTTGTTACAAATGGGCAAGTTTTCACTAAATTCACCAATTTAGTATTTTGTTTCTTCTCAGCTGCATCCGATTCAGTGGTAACTATCACAAGGTTCTAATCTCTTGTGGACAGATACGCTGGGTGCCCTGAGATTACATAGGCTCTAATTACCTACCCATGAATGCACGTCAAAAACTTCCACTCAATGTTGTTTGCTAGTTAAATAAATAAACAGAAATCTTGAGTATGCAAAATAGTAGCTACTATTTTAATTTGTGTTTCATTGTAATGTTTAGTAATGTGGTATCCTGTAGTACTGTAGTAAAAAAATACAATAGATTAATTGTTCTAAGCATTAATAACTGCCAATTTGTTTATACAAGTGTTACAAATCAGGAAGTGGAAGTATTGTTCTGTTTTAGATATCCACCACATTGTTGACACTTTATTTCAGACTCATTGTCAGCAAGTGTGCCACGTGTGCCACGTTTTTCTTTAAAACAAATAGGTCAATGTAAATGTTTTTCAGAGGTGTTTGTTTGTAAGACTGTAATATGCCATTAATGGCTGTAGTATAATGAAGACTTGGTTATATGCTGCTGTACATTGCATTGTACAATGCAGCTGTGGAAAAATCCCTTAAAACAGTTCAACATCTTGCAGATAAAATAAAAACAATGGATGCTGGTTGTGCCCTATGCCCAGTCTTAATGTTGGTCAACATCAGTACTTGTAAGGGTGTGATTAATGTGGCTCTATGCTACCTCACCTTCCTGTACCCATAGCAGTGATTCATTACTCTAGGTTCTTATAAGAGAGCTTATTTTATATATATTAATTGTATTGATTCCTCCTGGATGCAGCACTACTGAGAAGGTGTTTTTTTTCTCTCTCTCTCTATTTCTCTCTCTCTCCCTCTATCTCTCTCTTATTCTCTCACTCATTCCCTTTCTGTCTCCCTCGCTTGCTCTTTTTTTGTGCGTGTGTGATACTCTAGTAATAGTTATGTTTGTGCACAATTCCCACACTCTAAAGGCTGGCAATGCTTCCAAGGCTTCATCTCTGTCCTATATCAAGCAGGATATTGCTTGAGGGAAGCAGAGCTCCATAATTCGCTTGATCCACCCTGATAATCTTTTAAGAAATCACACAGTTCCTGTATGGAAGAGTTTCATGTCTAAACCAAGAGACCTGGAGCTGAGAACAAGAGGACTTGGCAGGAGTAATGACAAATCAGCTGATGCAGCTCTACAGGGGGCTCAGCTCACAGGAAGTGTAACAGATTATGGGGAAGTCAAGGTTAAGGATCTACCACTCTCATTGGTAAGAGGAGGATCCAGATAATTATCTGACTAACTGCATAGAGGTCTGGGCCTGTATCCACACAGCGTTTCAGAGTAGAAAACTGGTCATAAGGGCTGAAAACAGAGATATTTTACTCCTAATCTTATGGGTAAAAATCATAGATAAGATGGCAACATACACCAAATGCTCCGTTATTAAAATAAATAAATGAAGTAATCCAACAATGTGTATGCCGCCATCTTGTCTATTTCAAATCTTCTCTCATTGATTGAGACAGGTGGGTCCACCCCAAAGTGCTGCATGCCATGATGACACTCACCTGTCTCGATCAATGAGAGAAGATTTGAAATAGACAAGGTGCGTACACATTGTTGGATTACTTCATGGACTAAAAACGTTTATTTATTTTAATAACGGAGAATAACGGAGCATTTTCTAAATTCAAAATCATCACCTGCAACTGGACACAGACATTTTCAAAGATACATGTTTGGCCGGATCGAGAGCGAAGATAATATCACCAAGTTAACATTGGTAGAAAATTCTCTGTTCTACACCAAACAGTACCTAACCTGTAACTCCCATTAATGGATACCCAAATCTTTGGTTTAATCACATTATTTTTACATTTTACATTTTAGTCATTTAGCAGACGCTCTTATCCAGAGCGACTTACAGTTAGATCTGGTGATAGTCTGAAGCGTGCTATAGAGTTCACAGCTGGCGATGCCTCATCGCGATTGGTTATTCCCCATCATTTGCAATCATTTCAATGAGCGTCATCACTAGCTTTCCTTTGCGGTACCTCAAACTGTCGTGATTACCAGCTGAGATAAACTTTTATGAGTTGATTTTACTCCTGGCTCAGAGTTTGTCTGAGCAGTGTTTTAACATCATCCATCAATCTATTCTGAGCAAGGAGTTTTTGTTGTTGTCTTAAAACAGGTTTTAACAGGATTCCTAGGATATTTTCTGAGATGCTTTGTGGATACGGACCCTGATGCAGGTCCATTGGTTAAGAAACACTGCATGCAGATCAGGGCCCGTATCCACAAAACATCTCAAAAATAATGGTTGGGAGCCTCAGCGTAACAAGTAAAGAGGAGAGAGCCCAGCTGAGCTTCAGGAGTGGATCTCTCATCCCTGTGGGAGAGAAGAGCATTCCATAGGCACCGTACCATACAACCACCCACTAGTCCTGCTCATACGATCCATACAGTAAATCACTGCAAGTGAGCCCCGCATGCACACAATTTACAAAATATAATAGCATACAAATATACAACATTACAAACACACTGAGGCTCACTGAATTGGAACGCCGACTGCGAGCCAGGCCTAATCGCACAACCTCAGTGCGCTACCTCACTGATGCTAGTGGAAAACCTTCCCAGAAGAGTGGAGGCTGTTATAGCAGCAAAGGGGGGACTAACTCTATATTAATGCCGATGATTTTGGAATGAGATGTTCGACGAGCAGGTGTTCACATACTTTTGGCCGTGTAGTGTATCATCGCGTGACTCCAAGTTGACTTTGATATGATGGTTATTATATCAATATTTTTTCATAAAGGCACCACCATTTCTCACATAATACATTTTACAGACACAAAAAGATCCCACCATGTCGAACGAACAAATTGTTTGTCAACATTTATACAATTTTGCCACCATGTCGAACGAACAAATTGTCTGTCAATATTTATACAATTGTATAGTCATTTCCTGTTTCCATCAGCCCGGTCGTGACTTTTTTAAATAGGTCAGGTGATTCATCCACGTTAAATGGTTGGATGGAAATCTGGTTAATGATTCTAATATTTTAGCTAGGGCGATAGTTATTTTGGTCACAAGGGTATAACCAACTGTTCCGAGACACCAAGACTACCCCATGGCTATTCTAAATAATACAAAGTTCCCATAGAGGAGTGGAATAATGGAACACCAAATACTATCCACGGTAGGAATTGTAATAAAAACAGGAAAACAATAAAATACAACAACTGACAAAGAAATAAACTACAAATACACTCTACCATTCAAGATAGGGAATGTTGTAAAATAATTTGTATTCGACTTTCTATTTATAGTATTTATAAATAGATAAAAGACAGCATTAGAAGAAAGGACAATTATTGAAATAATACATCTTCAAAAATAAGGTGGAATTCTCGGATGATGTTGGGATCTAGAATGCTCCTCTGGACCGTACTCCTCCCAGTCCACCAGGTTCTTGAGCCGACCCCCACTGCATAGGCGGGGCTCCCCTCAATGTCCAAGGGAGGCGGAGGGGTGTCGTGGGGGACGACATCAGCCAGGGGACCAGGAACCACCGGCCTGAGGAGGGAAACATGAAAAGATGACGAGATCAGGTAGTTAGCGTGGAGTTACCTCGTTGACCCTCCGGAGGACCTTGAACGGCCCCACAAACCGGGGACTCAGCTTCTTACAGGGCAGGCGGAGTGGGAGGTTCCTGGTGGAGAGCCAGACGCAATCACCAGGATGGAACACGGGAGCCTCACTGCGGTTGTGATCCGCCTGCTCTTTCTGACGGCGAACGGCGCGCTGGAGTCTCATGTGGGCATCGTTCCATACCTCTTCTACACACCTGAACCACTCGTCCACCGCAGGAGCTTCGGTCTGGCTCAGAGTCCACGGAGCCAGGGCCGGCTGATAACCCAGAACACACTGGAAGGGAGTCAGCCCGGTGGAGGAGTGTCGCAATGAATTCTGGGCGTATTCAGCCCAAGGAAGGAATCTTACCCACTCCCCCTGCCGGTCCTGGCAGTGACTCCTCAGGAAGCTCCCCAGCTCCTGGTTCATCCTCTCCACCTGCCCGTTAGATTGAGACTGATACCTGGAAGTGAGGCTGACCGTGACCCCCAGCTTCTCCATGAAAGCCTTCCATACACGTGATGTGAATTCGGGGCCACGATCGGAGACGATATCCTCCGGAAGGCCATAGTGTCGGAAGACCTGCTGGAACAGTGCCTCAGTGACCTGGAGAGAGGTAGGGAGACCAGGGAGAGGGATGAAACTGCATTATTTTGAGAATCTGTCCACAACCACCAAAATTGTGGTGAAACCATCAGAGGAGGGGAGATCAGTGATGAAATCAATGGACAGATGAGACCAGGGACGCTGAGGCACAGGAAGTGGTAGGAGTTTACCTGCTGGAGCGTGCCGGGGAGATTTAGATTGAGTACATACTGAACATGAGTTGACATAGTGTGCAACGTCCTGTGCCAAAGTGGGCCACAAGGCTATAACTCAGAAAGGGATTGAGTAATGCGGGGGATACCTGGGTGTCCAGCGGCGAGGGATGTTTGTACCCAGGTCAGCAACCGATCTCTGACCCCCGTGGGGATGTAGATGCGCTCCGTAGGGCAGGTGGCAGGAGCGGGTTCCCTCTCCAGAGCCTGGCAGATGTCCACATCTACGTCCCAAAACACGAGGCTACAATACGGGAGGACCGATTGATGGGCTGGCGGACACTCACAGGGCCCTCCACCGACGTGTAATCACAGGGTGCGGGAAAGCAGGTCCTCCGACATCCTGGTCCCCAGGCGGTAATCCTCGTCTCTGAACAGGAGATGGTGGGATTATGGAGTTGGAGCCACGCGAGGCCAAGGATGATTGTGCATGGGTGCAAAGGTGATGAGGAAGGGAAGGCTTTCCTGGTGCTTGGGTCCCACGGTGAGGGTGAGTGGAGCTGTGACATGCGTAAAAGTGCCGGATCCCAATGGTCGTATATCCAACGCTTGGACCGGAAACGGAGATGAGAGAGGGTATGAGGTGATGTGCAGGGAGGAGGCAAGGGCCTGGTCAATAAAATTCCCTGCGGCACCGGAATCCACTAGAGCTGTAGAAACAATAGATGAGGGACAGCCAGCTAGTGAAATCGATACAAAAAAGGTTTGGCGGAAAGTGATGTACTCATGCCTAACCCAAGAGACGGATGATCACAGGGCCGTCCCTCTGCTCTTGTGGATTCCGGGTTGGGATGTACCGGACACTGCTGAAGCTGGTGCCCCTCCTGGCCACAATAGGGACAGAGCCCCAACTGTCTCCGACGGCGTTGCTCAGCCGCGGGGAGGCATGTAACCTCTACCTCAATGGGTTCAGGCTCTGACTCAGAACGGTCAAAAAGGAGGGAGAGAGGCGATGGGGGTGCCGACACTCCCAAAGAAAGTTATCCAGATGGATGGCCATCACGATGAGAGCGTCCAAGGTTAGATTGTCGTCTCGGCACGTCAACTCCGTCTGGACCTCTTTGCGCAATCCTCTTCTGAATAGGGTGCAGAGCACCGGCTAATTCCATCCGCTGGATGCTGCCACTGTCCGAAAGGTGAGCGCGTACTCCGCCGTGGTCTGGCCATTCTGCCGTAGTTTGAGTAGGCGCTCACCCCCCCCTGAACAGAGCCATGAACCCCTCATAGGAACCCAGCTCCTCCTTTCCTCTCTCCCAGACCGTCCGGTCAGCAGGGAAATAACCGTGGCAACCTTGGACCTCTCGGTGGTGGGGGCTCCCATCTGATGAGTGAAATAGAGGGAGCAATGGAGTAGGAAGCCACGGAATTTGGCTGGAGACCCGTCATATTTGTCCGGGAGGGACAAACGGGGATCGCTGACCTGGGCAGACTGTTGGATGGGCTGGGGTGCTGGCTCTCTGGGTCGACTTGTGGTAGAGAATCCTCCGCTTGTTGGAGGTGACGCCCCACTGGGAAAGTAGAGACGTTGAAGAACGCGGAGGACCTCATCCATAGCCGTCCCCAGTTGTGCCAGCTGGTTGTGGTGTTGTGAAGTAGGTGTCCCTGTTTGCTGACCATCTCGGAGATGTCTTGATTAACTGCTGCTTCCAATTGTTGATGCTGGGAGTCAGGAAGCAGGTGCAGTTAGTGAGTTTAATAATAATGAACGTAGAACGATACACAACAAGAGAACCATCTGACAAGGAAACATAATCAATGCTGCCTGAAGAGTGATGCTAGGGAGTACTAGATAAAGGGGGAGTAATCAGGGTAGTGATGGAGTCCAGGTATGTCTCATGATGGGGCGCAGGTGTGCATAATGAGGGTTGCCAGGTGTACGTAATGATGGGTTGCCACGACCGGTGGTTGGTAGACAGGTGACATCAAGCGCCGTAGATGGTGAGGGGGAGTAGACGTGACAGTATGAAGTGACTACATTATTACGCATATTATTAGTTAATTGTGGAAATAAATTAAAATATGCACAATTTTTTAATATATCTTTTTTAAATAACTCTATACAATACAATCGAGGTGAGGTTGTTGGAAATGCTTTTGGCTGTTAATCTGCTTCTGTTCTGTAGGTGGCACTGTGTGCTCTTTTTAAAGGATGGGTCCCAATCTCTCAAAGGCGCTAGGATCCAGGTGGACAGGGGTTGTCTGCCAGTCACTGGGACAACAACCCAACTTGGGATGGGGATTGGTTTTTGTGAGTGGAATAATGGAGAACAATTGGAGGTTTACTCAGTAGCAGTGCAAATATCATGGTACAGCTACAGTGCATTCGGAAAGTATTCAGACCCGTTGACTTTTCCCACATTTTGTTACGTTACAGCCTTATGCTAAAATATATGTATTTTTATGTCTCATCAATCTACACACAGTACCCAATAATGACAAAGCAAAAACAGTTATACTTTATTTACAAGTATTCACCCTTTGCTATGAGACTCGAAATTGAGCTCAGGTGCATCCTGTTTCCATTCATCATCCTTGAGATGTTTCTACAACTTGATTGGAGTCCACCTGTAGTAAATTCAATTGATTGGACATGATTTGGAAAGGCACACACCTGTCTATATAAGGTCCCACAGTTGACAGTGCATGTCAGAGCAAAAACCAAGCCATGAGGTTGAAGGAATTGTCCGTAGAGCTCTTAGACAGGATTGTGTCGAGTCACAGATCTGGGGAAGGGTACCAACACTTTTCTGCAGCATTGAAGGTCCCCAAGAACACAGTGGCCTCCATCATTCTTAAATGGAAGAAGTTTGGAACCACCAAGACTCTTCCTGGAGCTGGCCACCTGGCCAAACTGAGCAATCGGGGGAGAAGACGCCTTGGTCAGGGAGGTGCCCAAGAACCCGATGGTCACTCTGACAGAGCTCCAGAGTTCCTCTGTGGAGATGGGAGAACCTTCCAGAAGGACAACCATCTCTGCAGCACTCCACTAATCAGGCCTTTATGGTAGAGCGGCCAGACGGAAGCCACTCCTCAGTAAAAGGCACATGACAGCCCGCTTGGAGTTTGCCAAAAGGCACCTAAAAGACTCTCAGACCATTAGAAACAAGATTCTCTGGTCTGATGAAACTAAGATTGAACTCTTTGGCCTGAATGCCAAGCGTCACGTCTGGAGGAAACCTGGCACAATCCCTACAGTGAAGCATGTTGGTGGCAGCATCATGATGTGGGAATGTTTTTCAGCGATTGAGGGAAAGTCAGGATTGAGGGAAAGATTAACAGAGCAAAGTACAGAGAGATCCTAGGTGAAAACCTGCTCCAGAGCACTCAGGACCTCAGACTGGGGCGAAGGTTCACATTCCAAAAGGACAACAACCCTAAGCACACAGCCAAGACAACGCAGTAGTGGCTTTGGGACAAGTCTCTGAATGTCCTTGAGTGGCCCAGCCAGAGCCCGGACTTGAACCCGATCGAACATCTCTGAAGAGACCTGAAAATAGCTGTGCAGCGACACTCCCCATCCAACCTGACAGAGCTTGAGAGGATCTGCAGAGAAGATGGGAGAAACTCCCCAAATAAAGGTGTGCCAAGCCTGTAGTGTCATTCCCAAGAAGACTCGAGGGTGTAATCGCTGCCAAAGGTGCTTCAACAAAGTACTGAGTAAAGGGTCTGAATACTTATGTAAATGTTATATTTCCGGGGTTTTTCTCCATAAATTTGCAAAAATGTGAAACAACCTGTTTTTGCTTTGTTATTATGGGGTATTGTGTGTAGATTGATGAAGGGGAAAAAAACATTTAATCCATTTGAGAATAAGTCTATAACGTAACAAAATGTGGAAAAAGTCAAGGGGTTTGAATACTTTCCGAATGCACTGTATATAAATACATATGGGGGATACAACCATCCCACCTCTGCAGATTTTGCTGTGAAGAGACAGAATCATTCGATCATTTGTTTTGGTACTGTCTGTATGTAGCTTGTTTTTTGGTCGCAGGTTCAGGAATGGCGGAAGAATTGCAGCATTTACCTGGAGCTAACTCTGCAAATAGCACTGCTGAGTGATTAGAAAAGTCATAATCAATCAAATCAATAATATTATAATATTCTTAGCAAAACATGTTATATTTAATTTACAATCTGTAAAAACTATGAGAATAGAAAGGTTCAGAACTTTTGTGAAACATCACAGCACAGTTGAAAAATATATGGCAAATACAAATCAAAACTGGATGGTCTTCAGAGATAGATGGGAGGGGTTGAGGGTTGCTGAAGGATGGGACTAAAAACAAACAAAGATAACTAATGTAAAATATACTGTGTCCGTAAAATGTATATAGTATGTATAAGCTGGAAGTAGAAGTTGTTGTCCCTTAGTTTACTCCAATTAAGGGAGGGTTAGGGGAAAATAATAAAGGAAAATATATTTAAACAAATATATATACACTGCTGGTCATAAGTTTTAGAACACCTACTCATTCAAGGGTTTTTCTTTATTTTTACTATTGTCTACATTGTAGAATAATAGTGAAGTCATCAAAATTATGAAATAACACATATGGAATCATGTAGTAACCAAAAAAGTGTTAAACATATCAAAATATATTTTATATTTGAGATTCGTCACAAATAGCCACCCTTTGCCTTGATGACAGCTTTGCACACTCTTGGCATTCTCTCAACCAGCTTCATGAGGTAGTGACCTGGAATGCATTTCAATTAAACAGGTGTGCCTTCTTAAAAGTTAATTTGTGGAGTTTATTTCCTTCTTAATGCATTTGAGCCAATCAGTTGTGTTGTGACAAGGGGGTATACAGAAGATAGCCCTATTTGGTAAAAGACCAAGTCCATATTATGGCAAAACAGCTCAAATAAGCAAAGAGAAATGACAGTCCATCATTACTATAAGACATGAAGGTCAGTCAATACGGAACATTTAAAGAACTTTCAAGTTACTTCAAGTGCAGTCTCAAAAACCATCAAACACCATGATGAAACTGGCTCTCATGAGGACCGCCACAGGAATGGAAGACCCAGAGTTACCTGTCCAAAAATGATGCAGAAAAATTAATCCATGCATTTGTTACTTCTAGGTTAGACTACTGCAATGCTCTACTTTCCGGCTACCCGGATAAAGCACTAAATAAACTTCAGTTAGTGCTAAATACGGCTGCTAGAATCCTGACTAGAACCAAGAAATTTGATCATATTACTCCAGTGCTAGCTTCCCTACACTGGCTTCCTGTTAAGGCAAGGGCTGATTTCAAGGTTTTACTGTTAACCTATAAAGCGTTACATGGGCTTGCTCCTACCTATCTTTCCGAGTTGGTCCTGCCGTACATACCAATACGTACGCTACGGTCACAAGACGCAGGCCTCCTAATTGTCCCTAGAATTTCTAAGCAAACAGCGGGAGGCAGGGCTTTCTCCTATAGATCTCCATTTTTATGGAACAGTCTGCCTACCCATGTGAGAGACGCAGACTCGGTCTCAACCTTTAAGTCTTTACTGAAGACTTATCTCTTCAGTAGGTCATATGATTGAGTGTAGTCTGGCCCAGGAGTGTGAAGGTGAACGGAAAGGCTCTGGAGCAACGAACAGCCCTTGCTGTCTCTGCCGGGCCGGTTCCCCTCTCTCCACTGGGGTTCTCTGCCTCTAACCCTGTTACAGGGGCTGAGTCACTGGCTTGCTGGTGCTCTTTCATGCCGTCCCTAGGAGGGGTGCGTCACTTGAGTGGGTTGAGTTACTGACGTGATCTTCCTGTCTGGGTTGGCGCCCCCCTTGGTTTGTGCTGTGGTGGAGACCTCTGTGGGCTATACTCGGCCTTGTCTCAGGATTGTAAGTTGGTGGTTGAGGATATCCCTCTAGTGGTGCGGGGGCTGTGCTTTGGCAGAGTGGGTGGGGTTATATCCTTCCTGTTTGGCCCTGTCCGGGGGTTTCTTCGGATGGGGCCACAGTGTCTCCGGACCGCTCCTGTCTCAGCCTCCAGTATTTATGCTGCAGTAGTTTATGTGTCGGGGGGCTGGGGTTAGTTGGTTATACCTGGAGTACTTCTCCTGTCTTATCCAGTGTCCTGTGTGAATTTAAGTATGCTCTCTCTAATTCTCTCGTTCTCTCTTCTCTCTGAGAACCTGAGCCCTAGGACCATACGTCAGGACTACCGGGCATGCTGACACCTTGCTGTCCCCAGTCCGCCTGGCCTTGCTGCTATTCCAGTTTCAACTGTTCTGCCTGCGGTTACGAAACCCCTACCTGTCCCAGACCTGCTGTTTTCAACTCTTAATGATCGGCTATGAAAAGCCAACTGAGATTTATTCCTGATTATTATTTGACCATGCTTGTCACTTATGAACATTTTTGAACATCTTGGTATGGTTCTGTTATAATCTCCACCCGGCACAGCCAGAAGAGGACTGGCCACCCCTCATAGCCTGGTTCCTCTCTAGGTTTCTTCCTAGGTTTTGGCCTTTCTAGGGAGTTTTTCCTAGCCACCGTGCTTCTACACCTGCATTACTAGCTGTTTGGGGTTTTAGGCTGGGTTTCTGTACAGCACTTCGAGATATTAGCTGATGTACGAAGGGCTATATAAAATAAAATTGATTGATTGACCTCTGCTGCAGAGGATACGTTTATTAGAGTTACCAGCCTTAAAAATTGCAGCCCAAATAAATGCGTCCCTCAACCGATCTGTCTTGTAGGACGTGGAACTCATACAGAAGATAGCCCTATTTGGTAAAAGACCAAGTCCATATTATGGCAAAACAGCTCAAATAAGCAAAGAGAAATGACAGTCCATCATTACTATAAGACATGAAGGTCAGTCAATACGGAACATTTAAAGAACTTTCAAGTTACTTCAAGTGCAGTCTCAAAAACCATCAAACACCAAGATGAAACTGGCTCTCATGAGGACCGCCACAGGAATGGAAGACCCAGAGTTACCTCTGCTGCAGAGGATACGTTTATTAGAGTTACCAGCCTTAAAAATTGCAGCCCAAATAAATGCGTCCCTCAACCGATCTGTCTTGTAGGACGTGGAACTCATCTCTAAAAATAGAGATTTTGCTAATCCGCCTAAAATGAGTTGCTAATTTAAAAAATCACTCCGCTCTCGGTAGCTATGACACACTGGCTACGATGGCAAACCATGCTTCAGCTAGCAGCCTAGTGCAAGCTTGTTTGAACAGCCATACAGTAGCTAGTTTGCCAGCTTGTTGATGAAGTTGTAAGGCACCAAAGTTATGGGACTGTTCTCAGAAATCAGCATGTATCTGACTCTGACAGCTGGCACTGGGTCTTGCTACTTTGTAACATTTAGCCAACACGATAACGTCACAGAGCGCAGTCAGCTTTGCTGATCCTCTGTAGCTCAGCTGGTAGAGCACGGCGCTTGTAACGCCAAGGTAGTGGGTTCGATCCCCGGGACCACCCATACACAAAAAAATGTATGCACGCACGACTGTAAGTCGCTTTGGATAAAAGCGTCTGCTAAATGGCATATTATTATTATTATTACTGTAGAACTCAACGCACTAATCCCGGCAGAAGAACAGATATTATGAAAACTAATTTGTGGATTAGCTAGAACTTCACTACACTAGCTAGCTAGCTAGCTATAGGGGTATTCAGCATTGAGTATGTGAACTGGCTTTGTTGGCATCACTGCCTTTCATTTCATATGGATTGATTAGAGACGGGTTCAGCCAGCAAGCTAGCTAATTTTCTAGCACATTTCAAATTTCAAAAATACTGATTCTACCACCACAAAACACATTAGCTAGATGTAGAATTAGGTAGTGAAGACTTGCTCATGAAAAAAAAAAAACATCAATATTAGCTACAGGTTTCTCGTTTTTGGTAAGATTAACTCTGACTCTTTTGAGGATGAAAGGGGGTTCAGTGGACAATGTCACCTTGGTAACATTTCTGAATTTTAGGACAGCATATTGTAGCCAAACTTATTTTTAGCTATCCCATGAGTGTTTGCGAGTTATCAGACAGATAAGTGCAGACGGTTGTCGCACTATTTGCCGTGAGACAATGAGTTCCAGGTAGAACCCTTTTTGGTTCCAGGTAGATAAAACCCCAAAGGGTTCTACCTGCAACCAAAAGGGTTCTACCTGGAACTGAAAAGGGTTCTTCAAAGGGTTCTCCTGTGGGGACAGAACCCTTTTAGGTTCTAGATAGCACCTTTTTTTCTATGTGTAGTTCTCAAATTTCAGACGGTATCTCTGGAAAAGATTGGCTTTAGAATGTATGGTGGAAGTTGATGAAAACTGTATAAAAGCATCTGTAGAAAAACATAACAAATGGGTAGATAAACACACTTAGTGTACAAAACATTAGGAACACCTGTTCTTTCCATGACATAGGTGAATCCAGGTGAAAGCTATGATCCCTTATTGATGTCACCTGTTAAATTCACTTCAATCAGTGTAGATGAAGAGGAGGAGACAGGTTGAAGAAGGATTTTTAAGCCTTGAGACAATTGTGACATGGATTGTGTGTGTGTGCCATTCAAAGGGTGAATGGGCAAGACAAAATAATTAAGTTCCTTTGAAAGGGGTATGGTAGTAGGTGCCAGGCGCACCCGTGTCAAGAACCGAGTGTGTCAAGATCTGCAATGATGTTGGGTTTTTCACGCTCAACAGTTTCCCGTATCTAGAATGGTCCACCACCCAATGGACTTCCAGCCAACTTGACACAACTATGGGAAGCATTGGAGTCAACATGGGCCAGCATCCCTGTGGAATGCTTTCGACACCTTGTAGAGTCCATGCCCCGACAAATTGAGACTGCTCTGAGGGCAAAAGGGGGTGCAACTCAATATTAGGCAGGTGTTCCTAATGTTTTGTACACTCAGTGTATGTTTGAGGGGCTTTTATGTTTATTTTTGTGAGTTGTAATCTAATACAGTCATCCCTGTAGTGGTAGGTAGGCTAAATGAAAGTTCATAGATATAACAGCCAAACTACACCACGTATAATGACCCTGGCACAAGCCCCCAAGTCTCCAGGCTTTCAAGCCCCAAAAGAGAACCATGTTTGGGGTGAGAAAAGACAATGCATATTGACATGAAATATGGCAAGCCCTCGACTTGTCTGGAATGTTTCCCAGACTGTCTCCTCAAGAACAAGCAGTTCAAGGCCAACCAGGAAGTCGAGCCTGAATCCCCACCACACTTTTCCCAAGGAGAGACCGCCTGATGACTTCTCTCTATGAGAAAACCAAGCCATTGTTGTGTCTGTGTGCACTGTTTCATTATTTATAGGAAATCTAACCTGCAGGGTAAATGAGCGGGCCTCCAGGTACTCCGAGGTGAAAGTGACTTTGCTGAAGTGCGTCAAAGTGGGTCAGATAGGCTGTTCCATGAGGGGGACAGTGCTGCTGCTGTACTGAAAAATGTACACACTTGGCAGGCACACAGCTACTGCCCCAGGTTTAGGTGAATGATTTACATGCATTGGCGAGACTGTTCCCATGAAACATCTGTTAACAACATAGTGTAGAGGGAAAGGGATGTGAAAGTTTTCAAAAGACAAAAATAACATTGTATTAACATTCCACAATTAGGTAATATTCTTAGGCCGGCATTAAATCAATTGCAGATATAGCTTTGACATACGTTCGGTCGACTCTATTACTTAATAACACAGTGTCAACAGGGAAATCTTATGAAAGAGATCTGCGATTTTAGTTAACTGTGTATTCATTCTGTTCCCAGGCTCTGCAGACCTTCAATACTCTGGAGAGCAGTAGCTCTCTTTATCTCAATAGAAATAATGAATACAATAAAGGAAGGTTTAGCAACGAAAACATCTAGATAAATGGGTCATCGTGAATTTGTACCTTCCAGCTACGCCCAAATGATTGCAGTCTTGTTGAAATTGTTTGCTATGGGACATGTTGAACATTAGACAACGTTAGACACGGACACGAATGATCTGCTTGTGTGTTGATACACTGGTGGTTGTTGTGGCTGAGTATTGGCGCTAAACCCTGCTGTTGGAGACCGGCATGCTAGCTGGCTGTGGCGTCTTATGACGAGGTGCCCGGACGTTTTTCGCGGAATAATACTGCACCTAGTTAGCTAGCTGAATAAACTAGGTTAGTCTATTCCTAGAAAACATTGAACCGCTGTAGTTTACAACAATTATAGTTTCTGAGGTGGAAGTTGGGAGAGTTATATTTGGGAGTTGTGGTGAGGGAGGCCCCGCTCTCTCCTTTCCCAGATGTTTAGTTCATTTTATTCCGATCTCCTCTGCATTATTGTAGCCATCTGCTGCAGCCTGTCAACTATGCCTCTGCCTATCCCTGTTCTCTCCTATCCGCACAGGCTACACAAACGCCTCACACCGCGTGGCTGCTGCCTCTCTAACCTGGTGGTCCCTGCACGCACGACCCCACGTGGAGTTCCAGGTCTCAGGCAGCCTCTGGAACTGCCGTTCTGCTGCCAACAAGGCAGACTTCATCCCAGCCTATGCTACCCTCCAGTCCCTCGACTTCTTGGCGCTGACGGAAACATGGATTACCACTGAAAACACTGCTACTCCTGCTGCTCTCTCCTCGTCTGACCATGTGTTCTCGCATACCCCGAGAGCATCTGGTCAGCGGGGGTGGTGGCACAGGAATCCTCATCTCTACCAAGTGGACATTCTCAATTTTTTCCCCTGACCCATCTGTCTGTCTCCTCATTTGAATTCCATGCTGTCACAGTCACTAGCCCATTTAAGCTTAATATCCTTGTCATCTATCGCCCTCCAGGTTCCCTTGGAGAGTTCATCAATGAGCTTGACGCCTTGATAAGTTCCTTTCCTGAGGATGGCTCACCCCCTCACAGTTCTGGGGGATTTCAACCTCCCTACGTCTACATTTGACTCATTTCTCTCTGCCTCCTTCTTTCCACTCCTCTCCTCTTTTGACCTCACCCCTCTCACCGTCCCCCTACTCACAAGGCAGGCAATACGCTTGACCTCATCTTTACTAGATGCTGTTCTTCTACTAATCTCACTGCAACTCCCCTCCAAGTCTCCGACCACTACTTTGTATCCTTTTCTCTCTCCCTCTCCTCCAACACTACTCACTCTGCCCCTACACAGATGGTAATGCGCCGTCGCAACCTTCGCTCTCTCTCTCCCGCTACTCTCTCCTCTTCCATCCTATCATCTCTTCCCTCTGCTCAATCCTTCTCCCTCCAATCTCCTGATTCTGCCTCCTCAACCCTCCTCTCCTCCCTTTCTGCATCCTTTGACTCTCTATGTCCCCTATCCTCCCGGCCGGCTCGGTCCTCCCCTCCAGCTCGGTGGCTTGATGACTCATTGCGAGCTCACAGAACAGAGCTCCGGGCAGCTGAGCGGAAATGGAAGAAAACTAGACTCCCTGCAGACCTGGCATCTTTTCACTCCCTCCTCTCTACATTTTCTTCATCTGTTTCTGCTGCTAAGGCCACTTTCTACCACTCTAAATTCCAAGCATCCGCCTCTAACCCTAGGAAGCTCTTTGCCACATTCTCCTCCCTGCTGAATCCCCCCTCCCTCCCTCTCTGTGGATGACTTCGTCAACCATTTTGAAAAGAAGGTTGACGACATCCGATCCTCGTTTGTTAAGTCAAATGACACTGCTGGTCCTGCTCACACTGCCCCTACCCTATGCTTTGACTTCTTTCTCCCCTCTCTCTCCAGATAAAATCTTGCGACTTGTGACGGCAGGCCGCCCAACAACCTGCCCGCTTGACCCTATCCCCTCCTCTCTTCTCCAGACCATCTCCGGTGACCTTCTCCCTTACCTCACCTCACTGATCAACTCATCCTTGACCGCTGGCTATGTCCCTTCCGTCTTCAAGAGAGCGAGAGTTGCACCCCTTCTCAAAAAAACCAACACTCGATCCCTCTGATGTCAACAACTACAGACCAGTATCCCTTCTTTCTTTTCTCTCCAAAACTATTGAGCATGCCGTCTTTAGCCAACTCTCTTGCTATCTCTCTCAGAATGACCTTCTTGATCCAAACCAGTCAGGTTTCAAGACTGGTCATTCAACTGAGACTGCTCTTCTCTGTGTCACGGAGGCTCTCCGCACTGCTAAAGCTAACTCTCTCTCCTCTGCTCTTGTCCTTCTAGACCTGTCTGCTGCCTTTGATACTGTGAACCATCAGATCCTCCTCTCCACCCTCTCCGAGCTGGGCATCTCCGGCGCGGCTCACTCTTGGATTGTGTCCTACCTGACCGGTCGCTCCTACCAAGTGGCGTGGCGAGAAGCTGTCTCCCGCACCACGTGCTCTCACCACTGGTGTCCCCCAGGGCTCAGTGCTAGGCCCTCTCCTATTCTCGCTATACACCAAGTCACTTGGCTCTGTCATATCCTCACATGGCCTCTCCTATCATTGCTACGCTGACGACACACAACTAATCTTCTCCTTTCCCCCTTCTGATAACCAGGTGGTGAATCGCATCTCTGCATGTCTGGCAGACATATCAGTATGGATGATGGATCACCACCTCAAGCTGAACCTCGGCAAGACGGAGCTGCTCTTCCTCCCGGGGAAGGACTGCCCGTTCCATGATCTCGCCATCACGGTTGACAACTCCGTTGTGTCCTCCTCCCAGAGTGCGAAGAGCCTTGGCGTGACCCTGGACAACACCCTGTCGTTCTCCACTAACATCAAGGCGGTGACCCGATCCTGTAGGTTCATGCTCTACAACATTCGGAGAGTACGACCCTGCCTTACACAGGAAGCGGCACAGGTCCTAATCCAGGCACTTGTCATCTCCCGTCTGGATTACTGCAACTCGCTGTTGGCTGGGCTCCCTGCCTGTGCCATTAAACCCCTACAACTCATCCAGAATGCCGCAGCCCGTCTGGTGTTCAACCTTCCCAAGTTCTCTCACGTCACCCCACTCCTCCGCACACTCCACTGGCTTCCAGTTGAAGCTCGCATCTGCTACAAGACCATGGTGCTTGCCTACGGAGCTGTGAGGGGGAACGGCACCTCCGTACCTTCAGGCTCTGATCAGTCCCTACACCCAAACGAGGGCACTGCGTTCATCCACCTCTGGCCTGCTGGCTCCCCTACCTCTGCGGAAGCATAGTTCCCGCTCAGCCCAGTCAAAACTGTTCGCTGCTCTGGCACCCCAATGGTGGAACAAGCTCCCTCACGACGCCAGGACAGCGGAGTCACTCACCACCTTCCGGAGACATTTGAAACCCCACCACTTTAAGGAATACCTGGGATAGGATAAAGTAATCCTTCTACCCCCCCCCCAAAAAAAATAATAATAATAATAACAAATACATTGTAAAGTGGTTATCCCACTGGCTATAAGGTGAATGCACCTATTTGTAAGTCGCTCTGGATAAGAGCGTCTGCTAAATGACGTAAATGTAAAATGTAAATGTAAATTAGAGCCAGTACCCACTTTCTGTTGAAACATGTCCATTCTGTACCACAATGTGTGTCAAGTTCATGCAAAATGATTCAGAATGTTTTTCATTCATAGTACAAAGTGCTGCTATGTCTTTATCCAGGGTTTGAGGATGAGATCATGCATTCACACAATGTACAGTAAATAGATCCCTATTTCTGAGGTCTGCTCAACCAACCATGGGAAAATGTAACTAGCCATTCCATATTGTGCTCAGAGTCTATTATATAGTACAGTATAATTACAGTATATTAGTTATTTAAATATGTATTTTATGTGTATTTGAGTATTTTCCAATACTGAGGCCCGATTCAAAACGTATTTTCTGTGTATTTAGGTATTTTCAAATACTGAGGCCCGAATCAAAATACACATGCATGCACACACACGATAACATACGCACTATACACACACATGGATTTTGTGTTGTATATATGTGGTAGTGGAGCAGGGGCCTGAGGGCACACACTTAATGTGTTGTGAAATCTGTTGTGAAATTAATTGTAATGTTTTTAAAATTGTATAACTGCCTTAATGTTGCTGGACCCCAGGAAGAGTAGCTGCTACCTTGGCAGGAACTAATGGGGATCCGTAATAAATAGAAATACCTATTACTTCTATTGGAACTACAGTACTTCTCCGAGGCCCTCGTGAGTAAGCCTTTTTAATCTGGTCAACACTCGCCAGGCCGCGGGGCAGGCCGGTATTCCAGGGCACGTTCTCAGAGCATGCGCAGACCAACTGGCAGGCATCTTCAAGCCCATTTTCAACCTCTCCTTGTCCCAGTCTGTAATCCCCGCATTTCAAGCTGACCACCATCATTCCTGTTCCCAATACCTCTAAGGCTATCTGCCACAATGACTACTGCCTTGTAGCTCTCACATCTGTTATCATTAAGTGCTTTGAAAGGCTGGTTATGGCATCAACTCCATCATCCCAGTCACCCTAGACCCACTCCAATTTGCATTCCGCCCCAACAGATCTATAGACGATGCAATCTCAGTTGCACTCCACACTGCCCTATCCCACCTGGACAACAGGAATACCTATGTGAGAATGCTGTTCATTGACTACAGCTCAGCGTTCAACACCATAGTGGCCTCCAAGCTCGGGACCCTGGGACTGAACACCTCCCTCTGCAACTGGATCCTGGACTTCCTGACGGGCCGAGCCCAGGTGGCCCAGGTGGTGAGAGTAAGCAACAACACCTCTGCCACGCTGACCCTCAACACGGGGTCCCCCAGGGCTGTGTGAAATGTCCTTTCCTTTCGGGGCCCTGGGTCTGAACCCCGCCCGGAGTATGATTCTATTGCATTGACACGCACGACTCAGCCCTTACTCTACACGGACCGGTGCGGCATAACCATTCAGAGCTGCAGCAGGCCTATATGCAAATAGGTAAGCCTAAATTATGATCAAATAGCCACAGTAGCCTGCTTGACCACTGTCTGAAACTGTAACTTAAAATGGGTACAGCCTCAGTGTTCACAGTAAACGCGTGCTGGAAGTTGCACAGAATTTTAACAACATTCAAGTTCAGCAGACATAAAATTTGCTCAATGCTGCAAAACATTTGAGGGAACATTACCCATGACTGCATGGTCACGCACGTCTCCAACTCAATCATCAAGTTTGCAGATGACACAACAGTGCTATGAGCATTTTTTTTGTCTTAAAGTGACAGTGTTGGATTTTGAGACAGCCTTGAAAAGTGGTTTCTTGCATCAAAAACACAAAAACATTTTCAGTCACCTCCTTGTTTGAAGGACAAGTGGGTAAACAGTTTAATGTCAAGCCCAGTATGTATTTTTTTCTCCAAAAGTCTCATGAAATGTAGGCCTACATTGAACACCACACATTGGCTGCTACTGTAGGCTGAATGATAGAACAGCTATGTATGTACAAATGTTATGGAATGTATTTTCTCCATTATTTTTGATGGTAGTCCACTCTGGTAAGCCTAAATTATGATCAAATAGCCACAGTAGCCTGCTTGACCACTGTCTGAAACTGTAACTTAAAATGGGTACAGCCTCAGTGTTCACAGTAAACGCGTGCTGGAAGTTGCACAGAATTTTAACAACATTCAAGTTCAGCAGACATTACATTTGCTCAATGCTGCAAAACATTTGAGGGAACATTACCCATGACTGCATGGTCACGCACGTCTCCAACTCAATCATCAAGTTTGCAGACGACACAACAGTGGTATGCCTGATTACCTGGTGAGCACCCTGGCGGAGTGGTGCCAGGAAAATAACCTATCACTCAACAAAGGGGGCTGCAGTGGAGAGGGTCAAGAGCTTCAAGTTCCTCGGTGTCCACATCACTGAGGACCTTTCATGGTCCTCTCACGCTAGAACAGTCATGAAGAAGGCACAGCAGCGCCTCCTCTCCCTCAGGAGGCTGAAACGATTTGGCATGGGCCCTCAGATCCTCAGGAACTTTTACAGCTGCACCATTGAGAGCATCCTGACTGGTTGTATCACCATCTGGTATGGCAACTGCACCACCCTCGATCGGAAGGCCTTACAGAGGGTGGTGCGGACGGCCCAGTGCATCACTGGGGGTGAGTTCCCAGCAATCTAGGACGTACATACCAGGCGGTGTCTGAGAAAGGCCCTAAAAATTAACAAAGACTCCAGCCACCCGAGACATGGACTGTTCTCCATGTACCTGTCAGGATGTACAAAACTTCAAAGGTTGAGTAGGGGGTGCTTATATTTGTCCTGTTTCACTGCATGTACAATTGGGTCACCTGTACAAGTGTGAGATGTGAAATGGAGAAGGGCTTGCAAGTTAAGTATTTCACTGTACTTGTGCATTTGACAAATAAAACTTTACAAAATAATTTCAAATAATTTCCTATAAATAGCCTACTATTTGAAAGTATTGTCAAATACTTATTTCAAATACTATTTTCAAATACCTGGGTTAAATGCATGGGAGTGTATTTGAGTCAATGAATTTGAGTATTTTCAAATACTTTCGATGTGTATTTCCAAATACATTCCAATATAAAAATATACTTACTTACAAATGTCTTTGAAAGGAATTAAAATGCCCTAAATAGTATTTAAACCCAGGTCTGTACAGTATACCCAGTAAAGGGCTGAAAATAGCCCATATCAATTTATAATGATAAATATAAAACGTAACAATGTAGGTTGCAATTCATACAAGGAAATCAGTCAACTGAAATAAATAAATTAGGCCCTAATCTATGGATTTCACATGACTGGGAATACAGATGTGCATCTGTTGGTCACAGATACCTTAAAAAAAAGGTAGGGCCGTGGATCATAAAACCAGTCAGTATCTGGTGTGACCACCATTTGCCTCACGCAGTGCGACACATCGCTTCTCATAGAGTTGATCAGGCTGTTGATTGTGGCCTGTGGAATGTTGTCCCACTTCTCTTCAATGGCTGTTCAAAGTTGCAGGATATTGGCGGGAACTGGAACACGCTGTTGTACATGTTGATCCAGAGCATCCCAAACATGCTCAATGGGTGACATGTCTGGTGTGTATGCAGGCCATGGAAGAACTGGGACATTTTCAGCTTCCAGGAATTGTGTACAGATCCTTGCGACATGGGGCCATGCATTATCATCCTGAAACATGAGGTGATGGCGGCGGATGAATGGCACGACAATGGGACTCAGGATCTCGTCCAGGTATCTCTGTGCATTCAAATTGCCATCGATAAAATGCAATTGTCTTCGTTGTCCGTAGCTTATGCCTGCCCATACCATAACCCCACCCCACCACCACCATGGGGCACTCTGTTCACAACGTTGACATCAGCAAACCGCTCGCCCACACTACACCATACACGTGGTCTGCGGATGTGAGGCCAGTTGGACGTGAGGCAAATGGTGGTCACACCAGATACTGACTGGTTTTATGATCCACGGCCCTACCTTTTTTTTAAGGTATCTGTGACCAACAGATGCACATCTGTATTCCCAGTCATGTGAAATCCATAGATTTGAACACCACATGTCCACCAACATGGTCCTGCTGTCCTGGTTCACTGGGGCCATACTGAGCGCCCCCTCTCTACTGTCCAGGCAGGTTCAGTACACTGCCGATGGACACGTCTGCCTTGACAACTATGATTATACTGAAAGATCCCAGATCTCTGAAGAGGGAAGGGTAAGAATGATGGCAGTGGTGATCTGTCGCTTCATTTTTGGGCTGCTGCTCCCTTTGGGTGTGAGATGTGTCAGCTGTTGCTGCATGAACAGCAGGGGAAACAACCAAGTGAGGTCACAGGTTATTCGACCTGTGACTATTGCCCATTTCCTATGCTGGGCTCCTGTCATCTGTCTCTCTGTGCTGCAAGTCACAGTGAGGACAGGCAGCAGCTTGTTCACATACGCATTGCCCCCGGCCACTGCCCTGTCAGTCTTAAACAGCTGCATCTCTCCTATCATCTGCATATGGCAGGAGAAGAAGGAACTTAAACGTAACTCTTGCTCACAGCCTGAGAGGACCCCTCAGATGGAGGACAACAAAGAGGAGGGTGAGGAGATGACTTGCCTGAGACACTGACCATAAGGAGGACAATATCCTTGAACAGTGTCACGCCCTGACCTTGGAGATCCGTTTATTCTCTAGTTGGTTAGGTCAGGGTGTGATTTGGGGTGTACTGTCTAGGTTGTCTATTTCTATGTTGGCCGGGTGTGGTTCCCAATCAGAGGCAGCTGTCGATCGTTGTCTCTGATTGGGGATCATACTTAAGCAGCCATGTTCCTACCTTTGTTTGTGGGATCTTTTTCTGGTTTGGCTTGTTGCTGTGCAGCCTGTAGAACTTCTCGTTCTGTTGTCGGTGTTTCTTGAATAAATTAATATGTACGCATACCATGCTGCACCTTGGTCCGATCCTTCACTCAACGTTCGTGACAAACAGTAATGGGAAAACAACATACTGTAAACACAATTTGCAATTTAAGAACAGCTTGAAATGTAGTTGTAAATAATGATATCATGCAAAATATATATTTTTAAATAATTGTAATAAATACTTTTTAAAATTGGGGTTTTGTTAACAACTCACTGTATGTATAATTCATTACACATTGTACAGTGAGGGAAAAAAGTATTTGATCCCCTGCTGATTTTGTACGTTTGCCCACTGACAAAGAAATGATCAGTCTATAATTTCAATGGTAGGTTTATTTGAACAGTGAGAGACAGAATAACAACAAAAAAATGCAGAAATACGCATGTCAAAAATGTTATAAATTGATTTGCATTTTAATGAGGGAAATAAGTATTTGACCCCCTCTCAATCAGAAAGATTTCTGGCTCCCAGGTGTCTTTTATACAGGTAACGAGCTGAGATTAAGAGCACACTCTTAAAGGGAGTGCTCCTAATCTCAGCTTGTTACCTGTATAAAAGACACCTGTCCACAGAAGCAATCAATCAATCAGATTCCAAACTCTCCACCATGGCCAAGACCAAAGAGCTCTCCAAGGATGTCAGGGACAAGATTGTAGACCTACACAAGGCTGGAATGGGCTACAAGACCATCGCCAAGCAGCTTGGTGAGAAGGTGACAACAGTTGGTGCGATTATTCGCAAATGGAAGAAACACAAAAGAACTGTCAATCTCCCTCGGCCTGGGGCTCCATGCAAGATCTCACCTCGTGGAGTTGCAATGATCATGAGAACGGTGAGGAATCAGCCCAGAACTACACGGGAGGATCTTGTCAATGATCTCAAGGCAGCTGGGACCATAGTCACCAAGAAAACAATTGGTAACACACTACGCCGTGAAGGACTGAAATCCTGCAGCGCCCGCAAGGTCCCCCTGCTCAAGAAAGCACATATACAGGCCCGTCTGAAGTTTGCCAATGAACATCTGAATGATTCAGAGGAGAACTGGGTGAAAGTGTTGTGGTCAGATGGGACCAAAAGCAAGCTCTTTGGCATCAACTCAACTTGTCGTGTTTGGAGGAGGAGGAATGCTGCCTATGACCCCAAGAACACCATCCCCACCGTCAAACATGGAGGCGGAAACATTATGCTTTGGGGGTGTTTTTCTGCTAAGGGGACAGGACAACTTCACCGCATCAAAGGGACGATGGACGGGGCCATGTACCTTCAAATCTTGGGTGAGAACCTCCTTCCCTCAGCTAGGGCATTGAAAATGGGTCGTAGATGGGTATTCCAGCATGACAATGACCCAAAACACACGGCCAAGGCAACAAAGGAGTGGCTCAAGAAGAAGCACATTAGGGTCCTGGAGTGGCCTAGCCAGTCTCCAGACCTTAATCCCATAGAAAATCTGTGGAGGGAGCTGAAGGTTCGAGTTGCCAAACGTCAGGCTCGAAACGTTAATGACTTGGAGAAGATCTGCAAAGAGGAGTGGGACAAAATCCCTCCTGAGATGTGTGCAAACCTGGTGGTACTAAGTTATGTTTTGCAGAGAGGTCAAATACTTATTTCCCTCATTAAAATGCAAATCAATTTATAATATTTTTGACATGCGTTTTTCTTAATTTTTTTGTTGTTATTCTGTCTCTCACTGTTCAAATAAACCTACCATTAAAATCATAGACTGATCATGTCTTTGTCAGTGGGCAAACGTACAAAATCAACAGGGGATCAAATACTTTTTTCCCTCACTGTATATAAAGCCCTCGAGGTAATACATTACTTCTTGTTTTTAACCTGTGTTTATTTTCAATTCAAATGCTTGTTGAATAAAGATTTGATGAAACACAACCATTAACATTTCTGAAAATAACTATTTTGAATAAAATGTTACAATTTGCCATAGTAAAAATGTGACAAACAATGTGGCATTGTGTGACACAATACTCACAAGGGGCTACCAAGCCAAAATAGAGTACTGAAAGTAGTGGAGTGGAATGGAAATTTTTGGGAAACTGCACAGTCAGCCAGTGCTGTTGTATTGGTCAAAAACGGAGAGGAGTGTTAGGATAGTATATCACAAGTGACAGTCAATGCGGTATTGACAAGCACCACTGGACAGTGACATGTCAGCACCATCAATTGGTCTGTAAGGTAGGCTATTGTCTTTTCCTTCATTTTGGAACCATTGTTTCAGATCATCTAATGTTATGTTTGTGCTATAGATTACATATTAACTTAATTGATTGGATAATTGTCAAGTACTGATTTAGTGAATATAGGCAATATCTAATGCATCTGTAATTGAGGATGTTTTCAACGCTTGCAAAACATATCTTACATTTTCACGTAGGCCTAAAGACATCTATATTTTGTTGAACAGAGGGAGAAATTGACGAAGGTCATTGAAGAAGGCCAAAATGTTAAGCTTTTAACTTTGCTTAAAGATAATGTTTTTAATGGTGAGCGAGCGTTGCGCCTTTTCAATTTTCATTGAAGAAAGGGAGGACATAGTAGTAGGAGGATAGTGAGGAGAGAGTTTGTGACAAAGTAGCGATGGGTCTGGAACTCGAACCAAAATTATAGGCACCCTTGATAAAGATTAGCAAAAAAATACTGTAAAACAAATAATGCAAAAACAGAGTTATTTTGTATGCAATTTTTTTGTTGAAAATTATATTATTTTACACTAATACATTTGCTCATTTTACATTTAGATTTGACATTTTAGTCATTTAGCAGACACTCATATCCAGAGTGACTTACAATTAGTGTATGAATCTTAAGATAGCTAGGTGAGACAACCAAATATCACAATCATAGTAAGTACATTTGCCCTGAAAGTATTTATCAGCAAAGTCAGTGCTAGTAGGAAAAGACACGTTTAAAAAAAATTGACTAAAAAATGAGGACCAGTGGAAGCTAAATAGCCCCATAAGATCCACCACAATTATGTGACCGACTGCCTTGATTCGGTCTTATGTAGCAAAATTTGAAATTGTGTTTTTTTACATTGGATAAAAGCAGAGACAGAGCTACAAAATGGTATATCATACACTGCATTTGAGGAACAATGGGAAAGTAATTCTGCTTTGAAAGTTGATAACCCCTCTTGAGAAAATGGCCCTTGAATGTTTTGGTACACCTACTGGAGAGCTCTTCTTTGTCTATACCCATTCAGCATTGTTCACACCCTCTTAAGCCAGCCAAAATTCAAAGTAAACAGAAAGTGTCCAGATACAAATATTTTATAAATATTAGTTGACATTGTAGCAAAAATAGATAGTGTCAATATATATATAAAAAAAGAACAAGTGTCAATGCCAGTAGAAAAATAACTACATAATATACAGTATGTACAATAACAATATCAATGATACTGGTGATAGATCAGGTAGTTATATGCATACAATAAGGGGTAAAGTGGCTGAGCAGCAAGAAAAATAAATAAATAGTAACAGCAATGTATGGCGTGTGTGTGTTAGGAGAAGAGCCATGTGAATAGAGGCACTGCAGATAGTGCTGATGACTGGGAACTCGCCCCCAGTGATGAACTGGTCCGTCCAAACCACGCATGAACAAGGGAATCTATATTTGGAGAGCCTGTTTCTGTCCTGCCCTTGGTGCAGGGCATGTGATGTCCATGGCCTCTTCGTCACAGAACTCCCTGATCTTCTCAAAAATATACATTTGTCTAGCTGTGTCCAGTCCAGGTGATGCTTACACAGGTAGACCATCTATGGGAGGAAGGATGTCAGCGTTGCGCAGCAGCTGAAACCTGGTCCTGACTGAGTCCGAACGCTCCTTGGTGACAACAACGCCAGGCACCAGAGCATCGAAGCTGTAAAACAGGAAATAACAAAAAACACTTAAGACATTACAACCTTGCATAACATCAATTCACCTCCCAAGTTTAGATAAGAAGAATAACCTCATACAATGCAATGAACATGATGTTCACCTGAAGTGCTGGTACTGCTTGATCTGTGGCAGCGGCCTGAAGTATGGAGTCAGGTGTTGTTGCCAGACATAGCTTTCCAACAGCACCATACCATCCTCCAGTCCAACCAGCTGTGGGACGTTGACCCCTGTCACAGTGCTGTCCTTCACAACACCAGCAATCTCAGACAAAGTGTTCACTCTGGTCTTTCTGAAGCGCTGCTTGATGAGGCCAAAGCACCAGTCGGGGGCAAACTTGGTGTGGCCTGTGATCAGGAAGTGAAGGTCCAGACTGTGGTGGAGCTTGTGCATGGTCCACCAGAAACAATACCAGAGCAAAAACTTGTTCTTGTTTTGTTATCACAATTCAGGTCCACGCGCGTTTCCCCATCTCTGTAGTTGGTGAAGGATAGTGCACCTGCAAACAACAACAAAAGAACATTAAGATACATTTAAATTAGCTAGTTAGCTATCTAAACAATGAACCATAATCCCAACCCATAGAGTACTAGCAATACAAACCGATTGTCATAGCTAGCTAAAGTTAACCAAATAGGTTCAGTGTTAGCTAGTTAACATTAGGCTATAACTAGCAATGCAAATGGCTTTCTGAGATAATATTACTACACAGATCATACACGTAAATGTTAGCTAGCGAGCCAGCCCCCTAACGTTAGCTAGCTAGCTAACAGTAAGCTTTAACTTGCAATGAAAACAACTTTCTGACAAAATTAGAAACGTATAATATCTGAAACTGTAGCTAGTTGCTTACCCGTAGACATGGATGAACGCTTCATGGCAGACTGCAACCCCTTTCATTAAATATGACGTCCTGTGTCATTTCCGTTTGGTTTGTACAGCTTGCTTGGCCCGTTGTGTCAAGTCACTCTGGTTCACACTGATCGTGTGCAATGCCTTAAGAATCATCAGATCTTTCTCCCTCTGTCACGGATGCCATGGTTACCTGAAAAAACTGCAGTTCTAGGGGTGCGTTCGTAAATTCACTCTGGCTATCTATTCTGATTTCAGAGCACTCTCGTCTTAATTAAATTGTTGCCAGCAGCACAGTTACCAACGCTCTGGATAACATGAAAACAGCCTAACCAGCTCTGCTTGGGCGAGTAAAATGGTCAGAGTGAGGTGTTCTCTCATTTGTGTCTGGAAGTAGCTAGCAAGCCAGCCAACTTAAGCCAGTTAGCTTGGGTGCTTGACTGCCATTGTGTGGTCAGATCAACCCTACTCCTCGGCCAGAGCTTTCAGTGTGCGCTCTGAATTTACGAACGGACAATCTGAAACGCTCTGAATTTACAAACGCCCAGACCCCACTCTGAGCGCACTCTGGCACTCCAGATTTAATTTACGAACACACCCCTACACATAACGAGCAGCTCATTTTATAGACAGAAGATGCTACACGGCAGACCAATCCGAAACTCATCTCTCGGCATGTCCAGCCCATTCATTAATTCAGCCAATCATCGCTAGCGGGAAGGTTCCTGTCTTTTCTGTGGCTAAACCAACTAGGCTCGTAATTTAACTACTTAATTCGTATTTACAGATGGCCTACAAGTTTGTTATTAAGGCACATGAAAGTTCAAATGTTCCAGGCATTTCTGCCAAAAAACACATTTTGATAATAATAATAAAAAATATATATATACGTTCAAATGCCTCTCCTTTGAAGTCGTGACTTGCAACATATGCCTAGATTCCTGAAACAAGTCACTATTTTACAGTAGGTATGAGGTACTTTTCTTCATATGCTTCTGTTTTTTTATATACCAAACCCACCACTGGTGTGTGTGGCCAAAGAGCTCTATCTTCATGTCATCTGACCATAGCACACCTGTGGTGGGTTTGGCGTCAGAAAACGGAAGCGTACCAGGACATTTTAGCCAAAAACCTGGATGTCTCTTCCAGGCCACAAGTGGAATTTCCAGCAAGACAATAACCCCAAGCACACATCAAAATCTACAAAGAAATTGTTAATTAACCACAAAAATCAACATTTTGCAATGGCCATCTCAATCTCCGGACTTGAACCCCTTTGAAAACCTTTGGTTTGAATTGAAGAGGGCAGTCCATAAGTGCAGACAAAGGATAAAGGATCTGGAAAGATTCTGAATGGAGGAATGGTCTAAGATCCCTCCCAATGTGTTCTCCAATCTCATAAAACATTTTAGAAAAAGACAGTGTCGTTATCCTCGCAAGGGAAGGGTGCTGGAGTACTGAAAACAAGGGTGCCAATAATTTGAGATTTATTTTGTTACTTATTAAACAAAATCCTCCTTCTCTGAGCAATTGTATTGAGCATGCAATATAGCTCAGTATTTGTATTATTTATTTTATACAGTCTTTTTTGATAATCTTTATCCAGGGTGCCAATCATTTTGGACCTAACGTATAAGGCAGTGCTCTTCACCACTAGACCACCTCAGACTTGTTTGAAGTGGATACGTTCAGAAACAGACATGTAAATTAGCCATGGGTAGAAGACAGACTCTGAAGTAAGGGTTGAGAACAAGGGGGATATCAAAACTGTTTCCTAAATACAATATCCTATCTTCACAGGGATTGCAAGCCAAATAACTGCAACACAATGGAGGATTCTGAAACCATTTATGAAGATGTTGATTATGAATATAGGGATTATAGCAATTACACCTATGACAATTCTACTCACGAGGAAGTAGCTTTCAAAACCCACAAGACATGCTTCACAGAGGTTTCATGCATCTCCCTCCTGGTGGTCAATGTAGTCATCTTCCTGCTGGGGGTTTGTGGGAATGGGGTGGTCATCTGGATCGCTGGTCTCAAGATGAAGAAGACGGTCAACACCACCTGGTACCTCAGCCTAGCCGTCTCCGACTTCATATTCTGTACCTTTCTCCCCTTCAACATCATCAACACAGTGACAAAGGACTGGATCTTTGGGCTCTTCATGTGCAAGTTCACCTCTTTCGTGATGTTCCTCAACATGTTCTGCAGCATCTTTCTCCTAGTCGTCATCAGTATTGACCGCTGTGTGTCAGTGATGTTTCCAGTGTGGGCTCAGAACAACCGCACCATGGGTAAGGCCTCTGTGGTGGTGGTTCTGGCCTGGGTTGCCTCTGTCGCCCTCAGCATCCCCTCCATGGTGTTCAGAGACGTCAAGACCCATTTAGGGACGAGCATGTGTTTCAATAACTACACAGACCAACACAGCCACAAGACGATCGCAGTGAGTCGATTCATTGGTGGGTTTGTGCTGCCATTCCTCATCATCATCTTTTGTTATTCTGTCATCATCCTGCGACTGAGAACTAACCGAATGATGAGCAAGTCCTCCAAGCCCTTCAAAGTTATGACTGCCCTGATAGCCACATTCTTCATCTGCTGGCTGCCCTACCATGTCTTTGTACTGCTTGAGCTGAACCACCAAAGCTACGACCTGCACATTATAAGAGCTGGACTTACGGTGGGCACTACGGTAGCCACAGCCAACAGTTTCCTCAACCCAATGCTGTATGTTTTCATGGGCAATGACTTCCTGCACAAACTCAAGAGCTCTATACTGTCTAAGATGGCGAATGCCATCGGAGAGGAGGCCCGCACCACCAGCCGCTACCTCTCAAGGTCCAGCTCCATGGAGGGCAGCCGCAGAACCTCCACACACATCTAAAACTCTATGAGGATGGTGTGGTGTCGAGACAACGATGCTGATATGCTGTGATGACAAGAAATCCGCTGACACTGTCCTTGATTCTAATGGTTTGTTACATCAAAGATTACAGTATCAATTTACAGACTCCTGCAGACATCTGGAGAACAACTGACCCAATCTCTAATATGTTATTCTCTCCGTCCTTTGTTCCAACCATGGTATTTAAAATATGTAACATAATATGGGTGGTTTTTTATAGACCAATCCCTGGTCTTTACACATCCAAATCTCCTCTGTCTTAGGGGGCCCCTATAGTAATGTTTTCCAGATTTCAAGCAGAGCCAAATTCCTCTAACACACCATTTGCAATCGTCAGCAAAATCATAAACTGTTTAGATACTACAATGGTAAGGCCTCAGTGGCTGCAGAGACTAAGAACACAATTTTGTTCAGCAATGCTTCGCCTTGTAGAAATGTAATGTAAGGTGTATTTTCACTTACGGGTCTAATGGACTAGTTATATTTGTCATATATTTGTATAAATCACAAGTAGTGCTCTTTTTCTCATGTTAAAACATCTACCCATTTGATTTGTTTCCCCCATGAGCTCCAAGATATTTTCCTACCGTCATTTTTTCCAACCAATTTCAATGTCATTATCTCACATACAGCATGTGATGGAGGCCTTATCTTTTGAAGTGACGTGACCTAACATAGGCTTATGACCTATTTACTGTACATATTGAAATAGCAGTACCTCTGTATAATGTATTAACATGTGTGTGTGTCCCTGTAGATCGAAATGGTTTAACCTTATAAGCAGAAGTCCATTCCTTTCAGTGAGTGACAAAGTTCATAATTCATCGACATCAGTGAAAACAGGAAGTCCTCCTAGTTGACAGCCATGCATCTTGAGAGGAAATGTTTCAACGTCATTGTGACCTCTGTGGTAATTTGTGTAAATTAACTTGAAACATATCCCTCTCGCTGAAAGAAAGGCTACTTTCTAAAAGGAAATGAACATCACACGGCTTACAAAGAGCAGAAAGACTATTCACACACTTTGAATTGTACACTGGGTGTACATAACAATAAGAACACCTTCCTAATATTTGCCCTCAGAACAGCCTCAATTCGTCGGGGCATGGACTCTAGAAGGTTTTGAAAGCGTTCCACAGGGATGCTGGCCTATGTTGACTCCAATGCTTCCCACAGTTGTGTCAAGTTGGCTGGATGTACTTTGTGTGGTGGACTATTCTTGATACACATGGGAAACTGTTGGGTGTGAAAAACCCAGCAGCATTGAAGTTCTTGACACAAACCAGTGCACCTGGCACCTACTACCATACCCTGTTCAAAGGCACTTTTGTCTTGCCCATTCACCCTCTGAATGGCACACACACACACACAATCCATGTCTCAATTGTCTCAAGGCTTAAAAAGCCTTCTTTAACCTGTCTCTTCCCTTTCATCTACACTGATTGAAGTGGATTTAACAAGTGACATCAATAAGGGATCATAGCTTTCACCTGGATTCACTTGGTCAGTCTATGTCATGGAAGAGCAGGTGTTCATAATGTTTTGTGCACTCAGTGTATATACAGTGCATTCGGAAAGTATTCAGACCCCTTGACTTTTTCCACATTTTGTTACATTACAGCCTTACTCTAAAACGGATTAAATAAAAAATTTTCCTCATCAATCTACACACAATATTCCATAATGACAAAGAAAAAACACGTTTTTAGAAATGTTTGCTAATTTATTTAAAAATAAATACTGAAATATCAAATTTACATAAGTATTCAGACCCTTTACTCAGTACTTTGTTGAAGCACCTTTGGCAGCGATTACAGCCTCGAGTCTTCTTGGGTATGACGCTACAAGCTTGCACTGTCAACTGTGGGACCTTATGTAGACAGGTGTGTGCCTTTCCAAATCATGTCCAATCAATTGAATTTACCACAGGTGGACTCAAATGAAGTTGTGATGGCAGAATTCTCAATGAATAAATCTCTGACTATGCAGACCGGGACTCTGTCCGTTACTTAAATCCCAAAAGACTTACAACCTTTTGGGAGACGCACAGAGACACTGAAATAGTTTGTTGAATAATTCACTTAACAGTCTCATAGCAAAGGGTCTGAATACGTATGTAAATAAGGTATTTTTAATTTTATAAATTTGGCAAAACTTCTAAAAACCTGTTTTTGCTTTGTCATAATGGGTTATTGTGTGTAGATTGATGAGGACAATTTTTTATTTCATCAATTTTAGAGTAAGGCTGTAACATAACAAAATGTGGAAAAAGTCAAGGGGTCTGAATACTTTCCGAATGCATTGTATACATCTGCCTCAGCTATTGCAGACATCCATACACAACATATCGTCCAGCCCTATCCGAAACAAATAATTTGTGGTCGTCTGGATTGCTGGATATAGCGTTTTGGAACAAAACTCTTCATTTGTATTTCCTGCCATACATCACCCATCTTGTGGTGGACAGGTTGTGTAATCAGAGTTTTACCATGCCATGAAATTCAGCCCACCTCACCAACTGTCAGATCATCTGCTGTGACACTAAAAGGTCAAGTGTAATTACATACCCTATAGAGGAGCTGAGAATCATATTGGAAAGCTGTGTGTTTACACTCAGGGTGAACAACACATTTCACACAACCATTGTGTGACTTGATGAATGTGAACTCATTGGAAGTTGGAATTGTTAATGTATTTGTAAAAACACAAGCATTGCTCTGTTCAATCTACCTGTTTAATTTGTTTATCTGATGAATAAGATGAGTAGACTATGATCTTGTATTGCAGGGGTAGGCAACCCTGGTCCTGGAGTGCCGCAGCCACTTCATGTTTTTGATTTAACAGACCTGGAAGACCAGGTGTGTTGAATTTAGGCAATCACTGAACTGATCAATTAGTTCAGTTGGTCAGGTGTGGTGCCTAATTGGAACAAAATCCTGGTATATGTGTGGCACTCCAGGAACAAGGCTGTCTACCCCTGTTTGTATATTAGACCATGTTTGTAGTTATTTATGGTAAACCACAGAAAGAGAAGCTGCTTGTTGTGGTCCTCTGTAGCTCAGCTGGTAGAGCACGGCGCTTGTAACGCCAAGGTAGTGGGTTCGATCCCCGGGACCACCCATACACAAAAATGTATGCACGCATGACTGTAAGTCGCTTTGGATAAAAGCGTCTGCTAAATGGCATATTATTATTGTTAAAAGGAACTTAACTGGGAAGCAGACTGTCACCTTCTAACTAAAATGCATTTGTAATTCTGCAATGACTGTTTCTGTTGTGTGTGGTGAGTGCCTTTTTCTGATTAAATCCAATGTTTTGAGGAATAGAAAGTTAATTGATTTACACTTATTAGGCTTTATGTTAGCTTATAATCACAATACTGTTTTTGTTTAATGCAAATTGTTTTAATGTATTTAATAATTAAGTCATAAATACCTGTAGTTGTGACAGAAACAAACTGCTGTGTCCAGCCATCTTTATGTGTATGCCATGAACAGTTTATTGAAAAAGTGCATGTAATTACATGAGTTACCCAGGAGTTGCAAAACGGCATGCATCATACATGAACCTGCAGCCTCTAATGTCCAAAGGGCCAAAGTCAATGTTATGTATTGGATGCTGTGCCTGACCAGGTTTAGGTGTAGGCTGAGGTTTCTTTTCTCTTCATTCTAAATTGAGTCTCAATGTCAGTTCCTGAATTTAAATAAATTAAAAAGGAAATAACTCCAACAGTTCATTTCAAAAGCCTAGCTGGAAATAATGTGCATATAACTTGTACTTTCAAGTATATCATACATTTTTGTTAATGAAAGATTTTCATGACAAATGGCATTGTAATAATTGTTAGCCGTTTCAACATTTAAAAAAAAATGTTACCGTACTGACATAAAATGGTATGAACTTACACTACCGTTCAAATGTTTGGGGTCACTTAGAAATGTCCTTGTTTTCGAAAGAAAAGCTATTTTTTGTCCATTAAAATAACATCAAATTGATCAGAAATACAGTGTAGACATTGTTAATGTTGTAAGTGGCTATTGTAGCTGGAAACGGCTGATTTATTTATGGAATATCTACATAGGCGTACAGAGGCCCATTATCAGCAACCATCAGTCCTGTGTACCAATGGCATGTTGTTTGCTAATCCAAGTTTATCATTTTAAAAGGCTAATTGATCATTAGAAAAGCCTTTTGCAATTATGTTAGCACAGCTGAAAACTTGTGCTGATTAAAGAAGCAATAAAACTGGCCTTCTTGAGACTAGTTGAGTATCTGGAACATCAGCAATTGTGGGTTCGATTACAGGCTCAAAATGGCCAGAAACAAATAACTTTCTTCTGAAACTCATCAGTCTCTTCTTGTTTTGAGAAATGAAGGCTATTCCATGCGAGAAATTGCCAAGAAACTGAAGATCTCGTACAACGCTGTGTACTACTCCCTTCACAGAACAGCGCAAACTGGCTCTAACCAGAATAGAAAGAGGAGTGGGAGGCCCCGGTGCACAACTGAGCAAGAGGACAAATACATTAGTGTCTAGTTTGAGTTTTGGTGGGTGGCCCTCTCTTGGCAGGTTTGTTGTGGTGCCATATTCTTTCCATTTTTTAATAATGGATTTAATAGTGGTCCGTGGGATGTTCAAAGTTTCTGATATGTTTTTATAACCCAACCCTGATCTGTACTTCTCCACAACTTTGTTCCTGACCTGTTTGGAGAGCTTCTTAGTCTTCATGGTGCCGCTTGCTTGGTGGTGCCCCTTGCTTAGTGGTGTTGCAGACTCTGGGGCCTTTCAGAACAGGTGTATATATACTGAGATCATGTGACAGATCATGTGACACTTAGATTGCACACAGGTGGACTTTATTTAACTAATTATGTGACTTCTGAAGGTAATTGGTTGCACCATATCTTATTTAGGGGCTTCATAGCAAAGGGGGTGAATATACAGTTGAAGTCGGAAGTTTACATACACTTAGGTTGGAGTCATTAAAACTTGTTTTTCAACCACTCCACAAATTTCTTGTTAACAAACTATAGTTTTGGCAAGTCGGTTAGGACATCTACTTTGTGCATGACACAAGTAATCTTTACAATAATTGTTTACAGACAGATTATTTCACTTATAATTCACTGTATCACAATTCCAGTGGGTCAGAAGTTTACATACACTAAGTTGACTGTGCCTTTAAACAGCTTGGAAAATTCCAGAAAATGATGTCATGGCTTTAGAATCTTCTGATAGGCTAATTGACATCATTTGAGTCAATTGGAGGTGTACCTGTGGATGTATTTCAAGGCCTCCCTTCAAACTCAGTGCCTCTTTGCTTGACATCATGGGAAAATCAAAAGAAATCAGCCAAGACCTCAGAAAAGAGGCACTGGTTCATCCTTCGGAGCAATTTCCAAACGCCTGAAGGTACCACGTTCATCTGTACACAAACAATAGTATGCAAGTATAAACACCATGGGACCACGCAGCCGTCATACCACTCAGGAAGGAGACTCATTCTGCTCCTAGAGACGAACGTACTTTGGTGCGAAAAGTGCAAATCAATCCCAGAACAACAGCAAAGGACCTTGTGAAGATGCTGGAGGAAACCGGTACAAAAGTATCTATATCCACTGTAAAACGAGTCCTATATCAACATAACCTGAAAGGCTGCTCAACAAGGAAGAAGCCACTGCTCCAAAACCGCCATAAAAAAGCCAGACTACAGTTTGCAACTGCACATGGGGACAAAAATCTTACTTTTTGGAGAAATGTCCTCTGGTCTGATGAAACAAAAATAGAACTGTTTGGCCATAATGACCATCGTTATGTTTGTAGGAGAAAGGGGGACGCTTGCAAGCCAAAAAACACCATCCCAACCGTGAAGCACGGGGGTGGCAGCATCATGCTGTGGGGGTGCTTTGCTGCAGGAGGGACTGGTGCACTTCACAAAATAGATCATGACATCATGAGGAAGGAAAATGATGTGGATATATTGAAGCAACATCTCAAGACATCAGTCAGGAAGTTAAAGCTTGGTCGCAAATGGGTCTTCCAAATGGACAATGACCCCAAGCATACTTCCAAAGTTGTGGCAAAATGGCTTAAGGACAACAAAGTCAAGGTATTGGAGTGGCCATCACAAAGCCCTGACCTCAATACTATAGAACATTTGTGGGCAGAACTGAAAAAGCGTTTGCGAGCAAGGAGGCCTACAAACCTGACTCAGTTACACCAACTCTGTCAGGAGGAATGGGCCAAAATTCACCCAACTTATTGTGGGAAGCTTGTGGAAGGCTACCCAACACGTTTGACCCAAGTTAAACAATTTAAAGGCAATGCTACCAAATACTAATTGAGTGCATGTAAACTTCTGACCCACTGGGAATGTGATGAAAGAAATAAAAGCTTAAATAAATCATTCTCTCTACTTTTATTTTGACATTTCACATTCTTAAAATAAAGTGGTGATCCTAACTGACCTAAGAGGGAATTTTTACTAGGATTAAATGTCAGAAATTGTGAAAAACTGAGTTTAAATGTATTTTGCTAAGGTTTATGTAAACTTCTGACTTTTCTGTTATTTATTTTGTAGAATTTTCTGAAACAAGTTATTTTTTAACGTTTCTACAAGTGTCTGATTGCCTTTCAATAAATACCGTAATTACAGTACATGTAATATATTGCCAATACAATAACACATTCAGTTCACATATTAAGGTCCATGGTTTGTGACAATAAAATATTGTGTTAATCTATACCAACTGTAATGCAAACTTTTCAATGCTGAGTAAATAACACATTTAAAGTCATGTTTCCTGTAACACCAACACAGTTGTGATAATGGTTTTGTTCAAATGTAGTTGAACGTCTTTTTCAACACCACTCAAGTAACATGGGCAGCAATATTGTACTGTATGTTGTCTGTATATTGATAGAGTCAGAAGCATTTGTATTTCCTGCCATACATCACCCATCTTGTGGTGGACAGGTTTTTGTGTAATCAGATTTGTACCATGACATGTAATACAGCACCAACACTCATCTGTCAGGTCATCTGCTGTGACACTGAAAGATCAAGTGTAATTACATATCCTATAGAGGAGCTGAGAATCATATTGGAGAGTCCTGTGTTTACACTTCACAAAACCGCTGACAACAAATATTTTGGATGAGCGTGAAGTCATTGGAACTTCATACAGTACTAATAGTCAAATGTGCAAAATGGGGACTAAATACATAATAACCAACAACTTTGGTGAGTGATTAATAAAACTGTGAATAATAAATGTTTATGTGTTGGTGATCTCAGTGTTGGTGATCTCAGTACTTTGACACTGTATGTATGTAACTGAGCCCTGAAAGAAATACCAGGAATATCCTGGGCATATATTCAGGTCAATGTTACACAATATTATGTGTTCTTCATTGATCAATAGGGGGGTGGGCGGAATTTAATCTTTGTCCTGGTCGAGTGTGTACTTTTACTGTCATACAACATTTATTTCAGATTGCATGTTTATTTGGAATCACAGTCCATTACTTCCATTCTATTACCTTATTTATTGGGTATAATCACATTACATTCATTCCATACAAAATACATTCAAATGTGACACCCCTTTTCAGATAGTGCTAGCCTGTCAATGAAAGCAAAAAACACTCAAAGTTAAGGTCCTATGTCAAAAATAGAAGTGATCTCTCCCATTTACTTGTTGCATTATAAATATATTTTTAATTTTGTTGCACGTACTATAAAAATATATGTGTATATTTTGGAAGGAATTTTTTCTTTCATTGCTCTCTTTCTACATGTGTCCAATAGAGACATGTGCACATTGTACATCAGTCAACATAATGTGGTGGGTGTACAAAATCGAATGCTTCACTTACAGATTATTTTGAAGTATTTTAGCTTTCTATGCTCTGTTGCACAGTACCTATGGCTGGGACTATTATATAGCTTGTTCTGCGATACCAAAGCAATCTAGAAAATGGGGTGTGTCACTTTCAGTATTACTCACCTTCAACAAAAATGATCAAAATCGTATATAAATGCCTTTTGGGCCTTTGGGGTAGTAAGCGTTCAGCTACATTCTACAGCTGTATGAATCTTACAGTGAAACACTTTTTGGATCATATTCAAGTTAAATAAGTGAACACAAATATTTAAATAAGCAACCTTCATTTTCTCTTAATTATGAAGTCAATCAAACAGACACAATATTCATTTTGATTGATTTTGGTGTGTTTGAGTCATTATAGGCAGGCAAAGTTATAATTTGAAGTGTTAAACTATCTGGGTATGCTTGATAACTCAACAGTATTGAACTAACATGCCTCAGCCACACAGTGAGGTGGCATACTATTATTGATTGTAAACCCTGCCTCTTCCCAGCCTGTATTGAGATCTATGAGCCAAATGGAAATCTGTATATGTTCTCAAACATTCTATCAGTGTATTGCACTGACACAGTACTTGCAATAAATACATAACAACATCCTTGGTATTTTGTTTTCATAAGCTAGAACACCCTCGACATTAGTGTGTCTGGTGATGCATTATGCGGACAGTTTAATATCAAATATCATCAATAATATATTCACATTAACAATAATATTTGATATTACTAACAATTGTATTTTCCCTACATTTCAACTTAAAGCCAACAGTCAGCTGACAGAAAAGTCACCACAATAAATGTTGCTTCAAACCACCATTATAAGGAAAGCAACTGGTTCTGCAGAGACATTTGGCAGAAGTGGTAGTTTCAAAATAGCGCTGTTTACAGAAAACTACGTTCAATAAATCCACAATAAATGTATTATGCGCAGTGTGGCTGGCTGACCACCTCTGAGGAGACCAAGGATGAACAAGCAGTCGATGAGTCAAGGCTACTTATTGAAAGGGCTGTCTTGACAAGAGCCAGGAGCGTTCCATAGAGCCTGATGGTCCAAATAAACTGTGGAGGGTTTATTATTTAATGTTCCAGAGCTGTTGCCAGTAACCAAAAGGACAGATGTGATGTACAGATGTAATGACTCAGTAGGACTGATACAGCACAGTTTTAAGTGAGGCCACTGCTTCAGAGAACCAGAGCAGCTGTATGATAGTGCTGTATTACCTCTTCTCATAGGAATACTGCTGAAGCATGAGGAGAAGAGTGAAGATCTGTCCTCATGGTGGGTCCGCAGGGGTGGATGGAGAGACGAGTGTTCAGTCCCATTCATTACCTCTTAGATGGACTCTGGTGTTTTCGCCAACCAAATCAAAGTCCAATGGTACGGTTTTGACCACCTTCTCATTTTAAGTCCAGTAGCTCTCAAACATACAGTATTCAGCAAGTGGAGGTATACATTTTTCATCTCTCTAACAAAACAAAACATTTAGTTGAAAATGACAGATCATTACAAGGTTTTGTGACATTTCAAACCATTTCAAAAAATATTATTTGTTCTCCTAATCTGTGATAGCAGAAGATCCTATTCGATAACGTACATTATGCATATGAATAGACTTCTTACAGTGCTTTTTCATCACTCCGATGAACAGGAATTTGCTTTTTGTGGTCGGCTGACAGTAATCCAACCAGTATGTACTTGGATGTGCTTCCAACACAGTTACTGTACCTTCATGTTAAATCATAACGCACACACGTGCATAGAGGGAGAAGTGCTTTTCATTGGTCTGTATTTGAGTTTCCTAATGTCAAAGATCAAATCAAAATCAATATGCAGAGTGCTGTGCTGAATGTATGTTCATCAGCCAAGTAGCTAAATGTCCTTTTTAAAGCAGTATACAGTATGATGCTGTTGTCATAATCAATACGGTTGTGTGTCTGTCAGTCAAACAAATAAAGAAAAGGGATGTGAGAAAGGAGACAGAGAAGTGGAGGGGAACAGAGAAGTATATTAAATAAAAAAGGTATTTCCTATACATAGATTTTCAGTTCATGTGACTTTTCTGCCCCAAAGAATTTCTGAAATAATATTTGGACGCCATTTGGACATGGATGCCATTAATTAATCCTAGAATGATGTGTGGGAAGGGAAGGGATAGAGGAACAGAGTGAGAAAGAGAGGGAAAGGAGAGGGGATCATATTATCTCGGAGTCGGTCGGTACTCCTTCGGCACCCCGGCCATGTTCCTCTTCTTTAGGGAAGCGTCTACAGTCATGACCAGTTCGTCAATGCTAGTGCGCATCTCAGGTGTGTACGGGTCATAATCCAGTTTACGCAGGCCGGAGCGCTTGAAGTTGCCGTCCTTCTGTCCCTCTACACAGAGCAGGCGGTTCTCGGCCACCTCCAGGCCCAGAAACAGGACCATGTCCTTGAGCTTGGAGAACAGATCCCTCTTCAGCTCCTCAAAGTGGACCACATGGACGTTCCTCCCATAACGCAGCCAGTCCAGTGTGTGGGACGCCCACCAAGGAGAATAGTTCTTCACAAACTCAGGCCACTCTGCAAAACAACACAGAACACAGGAAGCAGATGAAAAATTATAGAGTCGTGTGAGAAGGCCTAAAATCTTAGTTAAGGGTACACAATTGAGCTCCAGGATATATCAGTTATAGCCAGTGTAAATAATTATAATACAAAGTTAGAAGAAAAAAATAACTATAACTGGGGCACTATTGGCTGTATGAGCAGCCCAGGGAACAGCAGGAAAGAATACAATTTGAATATAATTTGAGAATACAATCTCTGCAGCTCTCTACATCCCCAGGTAACCCTGGGGAGTAGATCCAGCAGAGGCCTCTCCCCCGTCCCCCGTCCCCCATTCCCTCTCCCTGCAGAAGAATCATCAAACGCTGATATTATTTCATTTAAGAGGTCTGGTGCAATTCACCAGCACATAATGCCTTCTCTAAGACCCAGGCTTCCTGTTATCTTACATTATACCTTAATTTCTCAACATGTATACTCTATAATGTATACTTATGTATGGCACTATCTGCTGTGCTGCTCTTAAAAAAAACCAAAGTATAGCCTAGGTCCTAGGCAATACGAGAAACTAAGCTTCACACCACCAAAACCACATAGTAGGCTAAGGTCTTCTTTTACTTCTCATTTTTAGCTCTTTCTTAGTGTCCCAGTTCTCGCCTAGTGTTCTGTTAGTGTTATGCAGATCGAAGATCTCTGTTCCTGCCGAGTCCAAAACCCCATTACATCATTCAGATATTGAAAGCCTCTGGGGTTGACCACATTAGTTAATAAAAAATACATCATAAGGAATAAGGTTTTGAAGTGTCCGTCCTATATCTAAGAGTTATAAGAAAATTCAGGAAATATATTTGTTTTGTTTTTACACATTTTTGTTTTTGTTGCCACAAAACTACCTCCATATTTCCATTCATTTGTATGGGTTACATTTAGACAAGTCCTGTGACACTTGTGTATCCCCTTTCTATAGAGTGGTCTTATTAGTTTGTAGGCCAAACCGTTTGGATGCTACAGACGTTTTTGTGAGATGAACGATTTTCGGGATGTCTCCTGGTCTGACAAACAGCGCTGTAGCTTTGACACTTTCCACCGCAGATGGACATAGGCGGATGCGGTGGATTGAGACGCAGCCTTGCAAAAAAAAAACAGATATCTCTAGCTTAATCTGCTGGGTTTTGATGGGGATTTTTTTTATTATGTTACTTAGATTGACGCACTGGTGCATCAGTAGACTCTAGGGGGTTTTAATAAAGAGAGAGCCACTAAAAATGGGCATGCAGTAGCATGATGGGGAAAGGGCATATCTACAGTATGCCAAGCCTGTTCATATCTGTTGAATTCACCTAGTCATGACTCATCAATAATGCAGACAATTGAGTAACTCTTTACACCACATACCCTTATTACTGTGTAATTATACTCATGTAATTACTGTTACAAGTATTGTAATTACTAATGATTGTACTTACACTGTACTTACAGCAGTAACCCTATTAATCTTAGCTCTAACCCTAACTCTAGCTTCATGTCCACACCCTGGCTCATCCCAACCCTAACCCTAAGTACAGTATAAGTGCAGTGTAATAATGAGCACTGCAATATAAAGTGTAACCGACAGTTGATTAGATTGATCATTTTAATTGCAAGACAGTGTAAGGACACAATGCACAAATACAGTAGGTCGAAAATAGTTAAAGAATAAGCATTGGCATTCGCTGAGGACGAGAGACTGAATGGTGGAAACAGTGACAACATGTTGTCATCATTGGCTAAAGTCTCACCTTTCCCTCTCCAGTGGGCCTGCGAGGCGAATCCAATATGGCCGCCGTACTTGCGGTTGAACTCAGCCATGAGGGCTTTGTAAGGGTTGCGGATCATGACGATGCTGGCGTCAAAGGCTTCAATCTCCTTCTTGCCACTCTCATGTGTTTTAATGCAGATGGTCCTACCACTCCGCCAATGGTCTCGCTCACCTTTGAAGCCTTAAAAAAAAATATATACAGTACCAGTCAAAAGTTTGGACACACCTACTCAAATCAAGGGTTTTTCTGTATATTTACTATTTTCTACATTGTAGAATAATAGTGAAGACATCAAAACTATGAAATAACACATATGGAATCATGTAGTAACCAAAAAAGTGTTAAACAAATCAAAATATATTTTAGATTCCTCAAAGTAGCCACCCTTTGCCTTGATGACAGCTTTTCACACTCTTGGCATTCTCTCAACCAGCTTCACCTGGAATGCTTTTCCAACAATCTTGAAGGAGTTCCCACATATGCTGAGCACTTGTTGGTTGCTTTTCCTTCACTCTGCGGTCCAACTCATCCCAAACCATCTCAATTGGGTTGAGGTTGGGTGATTGTGGAGGCCAGGTCATCTGATGCAGCACTCCATCACTCTCCTTCTTGGTCAAATAGTCGTTACACAGCCTGGAGGTGTGTTGGGTCATTGTCTTGGATTGAAAAACAAATGATAGTCCCACTAAGTGCAAACCAGATGGGATGGCGTATTGCTGCAGAATGCTGTTGTAGCCATGCTGGTTAAGTGTGCCTTGAATTCTAAATAAATCACAGACAGTGTCATCAGCAAAGCACCCCCACACCATCACACCTCCTCCTCCATGCTTCATGGTGGGAACCACACATGAGGAGACCATCCGTTCACCTACTCTGCGTCTCAGAAAGACACGGCGGTTGGAACCAAAAATCTCAAATTTGGACTCATCAGACCAAAGGACAGATTTCCACCAGTCTAATGTCCATTGCTCGTGTTTCTTGGCCCAAGCAAGTCTCTTTTTCTTATTGGTGTCCTTTAGTAATGGTTTCTTTGTAGCAATTTCATGAAGGCCTGATTCATGCAGTCTCCTCTGAACAGTTGATGTTGAGATGTGTCTGTTACTTGAACTCTGTGAAGCATTTATTTGGGCTGCAATTTCTGAGGCTGGTAACTCTAATGAACTTATCCTCTGCAGCAGAGGTAACTCTGGGTCTTCCTTTCCTGTGGCGGTCCTCATGAGAGCCAGTTTCATCATAGCACTTGATGGTTTTTGCAACTGCACTTGAAGAAATTTCAAAGTTCTTGAAATGTTCCGGATTGACTGACCTTCATGTCTTAAAGTAATGATGGACTGTTGTTTCTCTTTGCTTATTTGAGCTGTTCTTGCCATAATATGGACTTGGTCTTTTACCAAATAGGGCCATCTTCTGTATACCCCTACCTTGTCACAACCCAATTGATTGGCTCAAACGCATTAAGAAGGAAAGAAATTCCACAAATTAATTTTTAACAAGGCACACCTGTTAATTGAAATGCATTCCAGGTGCCTCATGAAGCTGGTTGAGAGAATGCCAAGAGTGTGCAAAGCTGTCATCAAGGCATGTTACAGGAGAGGGTCGCAGTTCCGAAGCGACCCACTAGGTGTCATCCTCTGACAACATTAGGCACCTCCTCACTCACAGTCTGGACTAATCAGTATCCTTTTGGTGTCACCTGTGTCTACCTGTTGACCTGTGTATTTATGCCCTCACTTCCCTGTGTTCCCTTGCTCAGTTTTCTCTGTTAGTTTCTCTATGTCCAGCAGTACTACTCAGTGTCTGATCGGAGACCTATGTACAGGTACTTGAGAAGTTTTGTTATTTGTTTCAGTCGTAAGTAGTATATCGTATATGGCTGTCAGCCGGTTATTGGAGACTTATTTGCTCCGCCTTTCTTTTATCGTGATAAGTCCGTTATTTTGTATTTTGGCTTCGGGACCACAAGTAAAAATCCTTGTTTCACCATCTCTTCCTACTGCCTGCTGTATATCCTGCACCGCACCTGGGTCACACCTCACACTAACCCTTACAGAAAACTGAGCCAATATGGACCCAGCGGAGACAGCACAGTATCGGAGCGCATTGGCAACACAGGGAGCTATGCTGAACCAACCCGACCGCAGCCTGCAGCAGATCATCGAGAATCTCCGCCAGCTGACGATCGCCGTGCAGAGCCGGGTGGACACCCAACCAGCCCCAGCAGCCGGCGGAGCGGATGTCACGGCAGCGGCTCCATTCGCGCCAGTGACATCGCGGGAACCCCGCCTACCACCTCCGGAGAGGTATGACCTACGTCCAGAGGGCTGCAGGGAATTCCTCACCCAGTGTTTGCTGGTATTCAGCCTACAATCCTCCTACTTCCCGACGGAGCAGGGCCGGGTGGCCTACATCATCACTCTGTTGACGGGTTCGGGCCCTTTCCTGGGCTACCGCGGAGTGGGAGAGCCTACCAATCCACCCGGGAGCTACGCAAGGTGTTCGACACCTCTCGGGTGATGTCGGGGCACGAGGCCGTGAGACTACTCCATGGAGTTCCGGACCCGGGCTCGAGAGGCAGGATGGGAGGAGGCCGCCCTGGTCGTCCTTTACGCGCAGGGGCTATCGAAGGGGATGAAGGACGAACTCTCCTTCCGGGAGCTGCCTGAGCGACTGGACGGCCTCGTCGAACTCTCGGTGCGGGTAGACTATCGGCGTCATGAGAGGGCGCATGATAGAGGGATGACGCAAGGCACGCCTCCGTGACCCCCTATCAACCCGGAGACTTTCCTCCTCAGCAGGAGACTATGCAGCTGGGGGGGCGCGCTTGTCCAGGATGGAGAGGCAGAGGCGTCTGCGCCAGGGACGTTGCCTGTACTGCAGCCAGGCAGGTCACCACTGCGACTAATGCCCGGAGAAGCCGGTAAACGGGAAGGCTCGCTAGTATCGGGAGGGGTGCTAGCGAGCCTGAACCAAAACCCCAACTCCAGAGACTCCCAGACTTTTCTCCCCGTCAGGGTTCAGTGGGCCCACGCTACACATCGGGTGCATGCACTGGTGGATTCTGGGGCCGCGGGAAACCTGATGGACGTGGGGCTGGCCCAAGGGTGGAGTGTTCCATTACTCTCCCTCTCCGAGCTGGTTCTGGTCATTGGCCTGGACGGCCGGCCGTTGTGGTTGGGCTTCATCACCCAGCGCACTGTCCCCGTGCTTGTCCGGGTGGCGGGGGGGGCTATGGGAGGATATCCAGTTTTTCATTGTGGACTCTCTGGAGTGTCCCCTCATCCTCGGGCACCCCTGGCTGGTTGCCCACAAACCCCCAATATACTGGTCCACGGGGCGGGTCATCCTGGAGGGAGGCTCCGCCCCCGTCCTGTTCCGGTCTCCACCGACCACTCATCAGCCCAAACCACCATCCCAGACCACATACCAGTCCTCACCTCTTCCCCAGGTCCCGCACTCCGAACCGCCTACTGCCCTAGTGGCTGTTACCACCGGGAGGACTGCGGCTACAGACTCAGTCACCGGCCCAGACCTGGGAGGCATTCCCCGGGAGTATTGGGATCTGGGTGAGGTGTTTAGTAAGAGGCGTGCCAAGGGCCTACCTCCTCACAGGCCATACGACTGCGCTATCGATCTCCTGCCGGGCGCCATGCCCACATGAGGGTGATTGTTTTCCTTGTCCCGGCCGGAGACACTGGCCATGAGGGAGTATATCGATGAGGCGCTCGTCGAGGGTCACATCAGTCCCTCTATCTCACCCACGGGCGCGGGCTTCTTCTTCGTGGGGAAAAAGGACGGTGGGCAGCGGCCAGGCATTGATTACCGGGCGCTCAACGACATCACGGTTAAGAACCGCTATCCACTCCCCCTGATGACGACGGTATTTGAGTCATTGCAGGGAGCCCGGGTCTTCACCAAGCTGGAATTACGCAATGCCTACAACCTGGTGAGGATTAGGGAGGGGGACAAGTGGAAGACGGCTTTTAACACAACCAGTGGGCATTACGAGTACCAAGTCATGCCGTTCGGTCTAGCCAACGCGCCTACAGTGTTCCAGGCGTTGGTCAATGACGTGCTCCGGGACCTCCTCGACTACAGCGTCTTCGTGTATTTGGATGACATCCTAATATTCTCAAAGGACATGAGTAAACACCAGCAGCACGTTCGGCAGGTCCTCCAACACCTTCTCTGTCACCAGCTCTATGTCAAGGCGAAGAAGTGCGTGTTCCACAAAGAGACAGTCTCCTTCCTGGGGTTCATCGTCACCCAGGGGGACCTACGGATGGACCCAGCCAAGGTCAGCGCGGTACTGGATTGGCCCCAGCCCTCATTCCTCAAGCAACTACAGCGGTTTTTAGGGTTTGTTAATTTTTATAGGTGATTTATTCGCAATTTTAGCTCCTTAGCCGCTCCCCTGACAGCCCTCACCCAGACGAGCGTGCGCTCCTTCGCCTGGACCCCGGAAGCGGGAACGCATTTGATGCGCTTAAGCGGCGCTTTACATCAGCCCCAGTCCTCGGGCATCCTGATCCATCCCTGCCGTTCATTGTGGAGGTGGATGCTTCAGACGTTGTGGTGGGAGCATTCCTGTCCCAGTGGTTCCTCACGGATGGTAAGACTCACCCCTGCAAATTTTTCTCCCGGCGGCTGTCCCCGGCGGAGCGGTATTACGACATGGGGAACCGTGAGTTGCTAGCGGTCAAGCTCGCCCTGGGGGAGTGGAGGCATTGGCTAGAGGGGGCTGCCCATTCATTTGTCATATGGACGGACCATAAGAACTTAGCCTACATTCAGGGGGCCAAGAGGCTCAACTCGCGCCATGCCAGGTGGGCGTTGTTCTTCACCAGGTTCCGGTTCACCATCTCATACCGTCCGGGTCGAAGAACACCAATCCTGACACGCTCTCCCGGCAGTTCGACCCCATGTACCTGGTGGAGAGGGACAACCCCATTGTCCCCAACGCCCTGATTGCTGCACCAGTTTCGTGGGGAATTGATAGGCTGGTCAGAGCAGCGCTACGGCGGGAGCCCAATCCGGGCAGGGGTCCATTGGGAGGATGTACGTAGCCAAAGCTGCGCGCTCGCGACTGCTTCAGTGGGCACACGCGTCCGACCTCACCAGCCATCCGGGGGGCGCCAGGACGTTGGAGTTCCTGCGTAGGATGTTCTGGTGGCCATATGCATGCGCCTTCATGGCTGCTTGCCCGGTGTGCGTGCGCACGAAGAGCTCACGTCAGCCCGCGGCAGGGCTGCTCCGACCCCTGCCTATCCCCAAGCGTCCCTTGTCTCACATCTCTCTGGATTTCATTTCCGCCCTACCCCCCTCTGATGGATACACAGTCATCCTGGTCGTTGTGGACCGGTTCTCAAAGGATGCCCACTTCATTCCCCTTCCCAAACTCCCGTCGGCCTGGGAGACGGCTAAGTTGGTGGTGCAGCACGTTTTCCGGGTCCACGGCCTTCCCCAAGATGTGGTGTCGGATCGGGGCCCTCAGTACACCTCCAGGTTCTGGAAGGCGTTCGCCACCTGCCTCAGCGCCTCCGTCAGCTTGTCTTCCGGCTCCCATCCCCAGTCGAACGGGCAGACGGAGCGCGTCAACCAGGATCTGGAGGGGGAGCTGAGGTGCTACGCCTCCAGCAACCCAGCTACGTGGAGTCAGCGACTGGCGTGGGCAGATTACGCCCACAGCACCCTACTCTGCTCATCCACCGGAATGTCCCCCTTCCAGTGCCAATACGGGTACCAAGCCCCCCTATTCCCCGAGCAAGAGGAGGAGGCGGCGGTTCCATCGTTCCAGGCCCACATCAGTCGCTGTCACTGTTACAGGAGAGGGTCGCAGTTCCGGAGCGACCCACTAGGTGTCATACTCTGACAACCTTAGGCACCTCCTCACTCAAAGTCTGGACTAATCAGTATCCTATTGGTGTCACCTGTTTCTACGTGTTCACCTGTGTATTTATGCCCTCACTTCCCTGTGTTCCCTTGCTCCGTTTTCTCTGTTAGTTTCTCTATGTTCAGCAGTACTACTCAGTGTCTGATCGGAGGCCTAAGTACAGGTACTTGAGAAGTGTTCTTCCTGTTTCGTTATTTGTTTCAGTCGTAGGTAGTATTTCGTATTTTGGATATATGTCATGCAATAAAATGCTAATTAATTACTTAAAAATCATAGAATGTGATTTTCTGGATTTTTGTTTTAGATTCCGTCTCTCACAGTTGAAGTGTACCTATGATAAAAATGACAGACCTCTACATGCTTTGTAAGTAGGAAAACCTGCAAAATCGGCAGTGTATCAAATACTTGTTCTCCCCACTGTATATATATATATATATATATATATATATATATATATATATAGTACCACTCAAAGGTTTGAACACACCTACTGATTCCAGGGTTTTTCTCTATTTGTACTATATATATAACACATATGGAATCATGTAGTAACCAAAAAAGTGAAACAAATCAAAATATATTAAATTTGAGATTCTTCGAAGTAGCCACCCTTTGACTTGATGACAGCTTTGCACACTCTAGGCATTGTCTCAACCAGCTTCATGAGGTACTCACCTGGAATGCATTTAAATTAACAGGTGTGCCTTGTTAAAAGTTAATTTGTGGAATTTCTTTCCTTCTAAATGCGTTTGAGCCAATCAGTTGTGTTGTGACAAGGTAGGGGTGGAATACAGAAGATAGCCCTATTTGTTAAAATACCAAGTTCATATTATGGCAAGAATAGCTAAAATAAGCAAAGAGAAATGACAGTCCATCATTGCTTTAAGACATGAAGGTCAGTCAATCCGGAAAGTTTCAAGAACTTTCAAGAAACCACTACTAAAGGACACCAATAAGAAGAAAATACTTGCTTGGGCCAAGAAACATGAGCAATGGACATTAGACTGGTGGAATTCTGTCCTTTGGTCAGATGAGTCAAAATTTGAGATTTTTGGTTCCAACCGCTGTGTCTTTCTGAGACGCAGAGTAGGTGAACGGATGATCTCTGCATGTGTGGTTCCCACAGTGAAGCATGGAGAAGGAGGTGTGATGGTGTGGTGGTGATTTGCTGGTGACACTGTCAGTGATTTATTTAGAATTCAAGGCACACTTAACCAGCATGGCTACCACAGCATTCTGCAGCGATACACCATCCCATCTGGTTTGCGCTTAGTGGGACTATCATTTGTTTTTCAACAGGACAATGACCCAAAAACACACCTCCAGGTTGTGTAAGGGCTTTTTGACCAAGAAGGAGAGTGATGGAGTGCTGCATCAGATGACCTGGCCTCCACAATCACCCGACCTCAACCCAATTGAGATGGTTTGGGATGAGTTGGACCGCAGAGTGAAGGAAAAGCAGCCAACAAGTGCTCAGCATATGTGGGAACTTCTTCAAGACTGTGGGAAAAGCATTCCTCATGAAGCTGGTTGAGAGAATGCCAAGAGTGTGCAAAGCTGTCATCAAGGCAAAGGGTGGCTACTTTGAAGAATCTAAAATCTAAAATATATTTTGATTTGTTTAACACTTTTGTGTGTACACTTCCATATGTGTTATTTCATAGTTTTGATGTCTTCACTATTATTCTACAATGTAGAAAATAGTAAAAATACAGAAAAACCCTTGAATGAGTAGGTGTGTCCAAACTTTTGACTGGTACTGTATATATATGGAAATGCTTAATAGTGTATTTCTTACTGTGTAAGTGACTGCATGACTTCCCAATGTATGACTTCCCAGTACCCATCATCTGTTCCCTCTAGGTGAGGCCTACCGTACCTTTGTTGTAGAGGGAGCCATCAAAGTAGTAGCTGCCTGTGTAGAAGCCGGTGGCCAGCTCTATGAGGTGGCGGGCCCAGGTGTTGCCAGCCCCGGGGAAGCTGGCCAGAGCCATCAGCTGCTTGGAACGCGTGGGCAGGAAGCGCCGGTCCATGCAGCGGTTATCTGAGGGAACACAGGAGAGAACACAGGTCACGTGATACACAATAATGAATGAGCAAATGAAATACACAGACTTATTTGTGTTCCTTCCTAAAAATATTATTATTAACCAGCCACAGATTTGAAATAGCTGGACAGTGAGTGAGAATGTCAAATGGTCTCTGTACTTTAGCTTGACAGTAGGAATCTCAAAGGGCCTCTGTAAGCCCCTGAAGGACTGGTGAACATAGAAAGCTCTTTCAGGGTCATACATCCTAGACCTAGAGCAGACATGTTCCTACTACAGAGGAAAAAACATGGCAAAGGTAATGTATAACGCCTTTGAAATCCAGTCATTGCTTCAAATGTCCTGCACTGTACAACACAAGTCAATGACGTGCTTGTAACAGATGACATTCATATTCTGATTATCTCTGAAACTGACTTAGATAATACCTTTGATGATACAGTGGTAGCAATACATGGTTATAACATCTACCGAAAAGACAGAAATGCCAATGGGGCGGTGTTGAGGTCTCCATTCAAAACCATTCCTGTAAAGGTTAGAGAGGATCTTATGTTAAATACTCTTGAAGTAATATGGCTAGAGGTTCATCTGCCTCACCTAAAGCCCATTCTTGTGGGAAGCTGCTATAGACCACCAAGTGCTAATAGTCAGTATCTGGATAATATGTGTGAAATGCTTGATAATGTATGTGGTATCAACAGAGAGGTATATTTTCTGGGTGATTTAAATATTGACTGGCTTTCATCAAGCTGCCCACTCAAGAAAAAGCTTCAAACTGTAACCAGGGCCTGCAACCTGGTTCAGGTTATCAGTCAACCTACCAGGGTAGTTACAAACAGCACAGGAATTAAATCATCAACATGTATTGATGTCACGCCCTGACTCAGGGGACGCTTATATGTTGAGTCAGGGTGTGTATATTCCTTGTTGTGCTTTGTCTATGTTGTCAATCTAGTATGTGTGGATCTATGTTGGCCGGTGTGGTTCCCAATCAGAGGCAGCTGTCGCTCGTTGTCTCTGATTGGGGACCATACTTAGGCAGCCTATTGGCACTGTCTAGTTGTGGGATCTTGTTCCGTGTAAGGTTTGTTGTTCTGTACTACCTTGGACTTCACGTTTCGTTTCCTTTGTTGTTTTGTCGTGTTGTTTATTACGTTAATAAACATGTTCGCATATCACGCTGCGCCTTGGTCTGACCCGTCCTTCAACGAACGTGACAGAAGATCCCACCTAACAAGGACCAAGCAGCGTGCCGAGAAGGAGCAAACGCCTGGGACTCAACAGGAGGTTATGTTAGTAGATGTCCTCCTCGGTTGGGGGAGAATTACGGAGGAGGAGGCCGTCCATTATCGGAGGGCGATGAAGGAGGATGCCCAGGTAGGAGAGGAGAAACGGCGCCAACAGTGCCAACGACGGAGACCCGAGAGGCAACCCCAATAATTTTTTTGGGGGGGGCACACGGTGTGGACGGCGAGGCAGCAGGAGGCCGTTAAAGGGCGGATCTGCAGGTTAGGAGAGGAGGCCACCATGTTACGGGGGCTATTGGTTCAGAGGGAGCAGGACTTATTCGGTCAGAGGGAGGCGCTACAGGAGGCTAAAAGGGAGAAGGAATGAGTAGAGGCACGGCGAGAGGAGCTGGTTAGGCAGCAGAAGGAGCGGGGGTTAATAAAGGAACCCAGTCCTGCTCCTCGCACCAAGCAAGTGGTGCGTGTCGCCAGCCCGGCCCGGCCTGTTCCTGCTCCTCGCACCAAGCCAGTGGTGCGCGTCGCCAGCCCGGCCTGGCCTGTTCCTCGCACCAAGCCAGTGGTGCGCGTCGCCAGCCCGGCCCGGCCTGTTCCTGCTCCTCGCACCAAGCCAGTGGTGCGCGTCGCCAGCCCGGCCCGGCCTGTTCCTGCTCCCCGCACCAAGCCAGTGGTGCGCGTCGCCAGCCCGGCCCGGCCTGTTCCTGCTCCTCGCACCAAGCCAGTGGTGCGCGTCGCCAGCCCGGCCCGGCCTGTTCCTGCTCCTCACACCAAGCCAGTGGTGCGCGTCGCCAGCCCGGCCCGGCCTGTTCCTGCTCCTCGCACCAAGCCAGTGGTGCGCGTCGCCAGCCCGGCCCGGCCTGTTACTGCTCCTCGCACCAAGACAGTGGTGCGCGTCGCCAGTCCGGCATGGCCTGTTCCTGCTCCTCGCACCAAGCCAGTGGTGCGCGTCGCCAGTCCGGCCCGGCCCGTTCCTGCCCCTCGCACCAAGCCAGTGGTGCGTGTTCCTAGTCCGGTCCGGCCCATGCCTGCTCCTTGCACCAGACCAGTGGTGCGTTTATCCAGTCCGGCACGGCCCGTGCCCGTTCCACCGGTGCCTGATCCAGTGCCGGTCAGCTGTGCCACTCCGGAGCCAGAGCAGTCCACTCCACCGGTGCCTGATCCAGCTCCGGTCAGCTGCTCCACTCCGGAGCCAGAGCAGTCCGCTCCACCGGTGCCTGATCCAGCTCCGGTCAGCTGCGCCACTCCGGAGCCAGAGCAGTCCGCTCCACCGGGATCCAGTCCAGCTCCCGTCAGCTGCTCCACTCCGGAGCCAGAGCAGTCCACTCCACCGGTGCCTGATCCAGCTCCGGTCAGCTGCGCCACTCCGGAGCCAGAGCAGTCCGCTCCACCGGGGTCTAGTCCAGCTCCGGTCAGCTGTTCCACTCCGGAGCTAGAGCAGTCCGCTCCACCGGTGCCTGATCCAGCTCCGGTCAGCTGCTCCACTCCGGAGCCAGAGCAGTCCACTCCACCGGTGCATGATCCAGCTCCGGTCAGCTGCGCCACTCCGGAGCCAGAGCAGTCCGCTCCACCGGTGCCCAGTCCAGCTCCGGTCAGCGGCTCCAGTCCAGACCATGACAACAGCCCCTCTCCAGGTTCGGGGTCTCCCACATCAGGGTCCAGACAGGGCCTGGCGTATCGTGGGAGGAAGGAGAGGGAAAGCAGCGCGCCGAGGTCCAGACCAGACCAGGGGCGCAACAGGGAGGCGGAGAGTGAGAGGTCGTCACGCCCCGAGCCGGATCTGCCTCCGAGGCAGGGACGCTTATATGTTGAGTCAGGGTGTGTATATTCCTTGTTGTGCTTTGTCTATGTTGTCGATCTAGTATGTGTGGATCTATGTTGGCCGGTGTGGTTCCCAATCAGAGGCAGCTGTCGCTCGTTGTCTCTGATTGGGGACCATACTTAGGCAGCCTATTGGCACTGTCTAGTTGTGGGATCTTGTTCCGTGTAAGGTTTGTTGTTCTGTACTACCTTGGACTTCACGTTTCGTTTCCTTTGTTGTTTTGTCGTGTTGTTTATTACGTTAATAAACATGTACGCATATCACGCTGTGCCTTGGTCTGACCCATCCTTCAATGAACGTGACAATTGATCACATCTTTACTAATTTTGCAGAAATGTGCTTTAAAGCAGTATCCAAATCCGTAGGATGTAGTGATCACAATATAGTAGCCATATCTAGGAAAACCAAAGTTCCAAAGGCTGAGCCTAATATAGTGTATAAGAGGTCATACAATACGTTTTGTAGTGATTCTTATGTTGATTATGTAAATAATATTTGCTGGTCTGTGGTGTGTAATGAGGAGCAACCAGACACTGCACTTGACACATTTAGTTACTAATAAGCATGCACCGATTAAGAAAATGACTGTAAAAACAGTTAAATCCCCTTGGATTGATGAGGAATTGAAAAATGGTATGGTTGAGAGGGATGAGGCAAAAGGTATGGCAAATAAGTCTGGCAGCACAACCGATTGGCAAACGTACAGCAAATTGAGAAATCATGTGACTAAACTAAATAAAATAAAATAAAAACTATACTATGAAAAAAAAAGATATAAAGAATGATAGTAAAAAGTTTTGGAGCACCTTAAATGAAATCTTGGGCAAAAAGGCAAACTCGGCTCCATCATTCATTGAATCAGATGGCTCATTCATCACAAAACCCACTGATATTGCCAACTACTTTAATTATTTTTTCATTGGCAAGATTAGCAAACTTAGGCATGACATGCCAGCAACAAACGCTGACACATCACATCCAAGTATTTCTGACCAAATTATGAAAGATAAGCATTGAATTTTGAATTCCGTAAAGTGAGTGTGGAAGAGGTGAAAAAAGTATTGTTGTCTATCAACAATGACAAGCAAACGGGATCTGACAACCTGGATAATAATAGCGGACGATATCGCCATTCCTATTTGCCATATCTTCAATTTAAGCCTACTAGAAAGTGTGTGCCCTCAGGCCTGCAGGGAAGCAAAAGTAATTCCACTACCCAAGAATAGTGAAGCCCCCTTTACTGGCTCAAATAGCTGACCAATCAGCCTGTTAAACTTTTGGAAGAAACGGTGTTTGACCAGATACAATGCTATTTTACAGTAAACAAATTAACAACAGACTTTCAACACACTTATAGGGAAGGACATTCAACAAGCACAGCACTTACACAAATGACTGATGATTGGCTGAGAGAAATTGATGATAAAAAGATTGTGGGGGCTGTTTTGTTAGACTTCAGTGCAGCTTTTGACATTATCAATCATGGTCTGCTGCTGGAAAAATGTATGTGTTATGGCTTTACACCCCCTGCTATATTGTGGATAAAGAGTTACCTGTCTACCAGAACACAGAGGGTGTTCTTTAATGGAAGCCTCACCAACATAATCCAGGTAGAATCAGGAATTCCCCAGGGCAGCTGTTTAGGCCCCTTACTTTTTTCAATCTTTACTAACAACATGCTTTGAGTAAAGCCAGTGTGTCTAACACTATACACGTTAGCTACTACAGCGACTGCAATGACTGCAACACTTAACAAAGAGCTGCAGTTAGTTTCAGAATGGGTGGCAAGGAATAAGTTAGTCCTAAATATTTCAAAAACTACAAGAATTGTATTTGGGACAAATCATTTTTTAAACCTTAAACCTCAACTAAATATTGTAATGAATAATGTGGAAATTGAGCAAGTTGAGGTGACTAAACTGCTTGGAGTAACCCTGGATTGTAAACTGTTATGGTCAAAACATATTGATACAACAGTAGCTAAGATGGGGAGAAGTCTGACCACAATAAAGCGCTGCTCTACCTTCTTAACAACACTATCAACAAGGCAGGTCCTACCTTTGTCGCACCTGGACTACTGTTCAGTAGTGTGGTCAGGTGCCACAAAGAGGGATTTGGGAAAATTACAACTGGCTTAGAACAGAGCAGCACGGCTGGCCTTTAAATGTACATGTAGAGGTAACATTAATAATATGCATGTCAATCTCTCATGGCTCAAAGTAGAGGAGAGATTGACTTCATCACTACTTGTTTTTGTAAGAAGTGTTGACAAGCTGAATGTACCGAGCTGTCTGTTTAACCTTTACGGGATTGGTGTCCCGTATATGGGACGGTTGAGCTAACGTGCGCTAATGTGATTAGCATGACTGTTGTAAGTAACAGCAAACCTTCCAGGACATAAACATGTCTTATATGGGCAGAAAGCTTAAATTCTTGTTAATCTAACTGCACTGTCCAATTTACAGTAGCTATTAAAGTGATAAAATCAATTTTTATATTCAAATGTAGGAACTGGGTTCTACAGTTTGAACCCCTGCTGTCTCTGGCTCCACACCCACCCCGCCCGGCCATCTAGATATGTGAAAGTTAGTGTATAAGCTAATGATCCATCATGTATGACATTCCTGAGAGTGTGTAAACTTCCATTTTGTATTACCATATCATTTTTGTATGTTCTCTATAGTTATGTACTTGAAAATGTATCAATTGACCAATTCGGCACATTTGGGCAGACTTGAAACAAAATTGTCCAGTATTGCAATGCTTCACTGGATCAATCTGAAACTTTTCACACACACTGCTGCCACCTAGTGGCTAAAATCTAAATTGCGCCTAAACTGCAATATTATATTGTGGCCTTTCTCTTGCATTTCAAAGATGATGGAACAAAAAAATAATATTTTTTGTTTGCATTATCTTTTACCAGATCTAATGTGTTATATTCTCCTACATTAATTTCACATTTCCACAAACTTCAAAGTGTTTCCTTTCAATAGTATCAAGAATATGCATATCCTTGCTTCTGGTCCTGAGCTACAGGCAGTTAGATTTGGGTATGTCATTTTAGGCTAAAATTCAAAAAAAGGGTCCGATCCTTAAGAGGTTAAACTACAAGCACACAGCTCGGACACCCATGCATACCCCACAAGACATGCCACCAGAGGTCTCTTCACAATCCCCAAGTCCAGAACAGACTATGGGAGGCGCACAGTACTACATAGAGCCATGACTACATGGAACTCTATTCCATATCAGGTAACCGATACAAGCAGTAGAATCAGATTTAAAAAACAGGTAAAAGTACACCTTATGGAACAGTGGGGACTGTGAAGAGACACACACAAAGGTACAGACACACGCATAAGCACACAAGTGCTGGCACACACACTCTACAGACACGTTCATTGTAATATTGTTGTATGGTGGTATTATACATTTTGTATTGCAGATTGTAGTGGTGTAATAATGTTATACGATGTAATGTTGTATCTTTTGTTTTATATGTAATGTAAGTGCCTTAATGTGTTACTTCATAGATGTGTAAGCTTTGTAAATCACCCTTGATACAAGTTCCTGCTTAGCAACAGTGTAATGTGATGTACTGCAAGGCAAAGGACCGTGAGTAACATGACTGCAGTGGTGTAAAGTACTTAAGTAAAAATATATTAAAGTACTACTTAAGTAGTGTTCTGGGGTATCTGGACTTTACTTTACTATTTCTATTTTTTGACAACTTGTACTTTTACTTCACTACATCCCCAAAGAAAATAATGTACTTTTTACTACATACATTTTCCCTAACACTCAAAAGTACTCGTTACGTTTTCAATGTCTAGCAGGACAGGAAAATGGTCAAATTCACAACCTTAGCAAGAGAACATCTCTGGTCATCCCTCTGATCTAGCGGACTCACTAAACACAAATGCTTAGTTTGTAAATTATGTCTGAGTGTTGGAGTGTGCCTCTGGCTATCTGTAAATTATGTCTGAGTGTTGGAGTGTGCCTCTGGCTATCTGTAAATTATGTCTGAGTGTTGGAGTGTGCCCCTGGCTATCCGTAAATAAAAATAAATAAAAATGGTTTGCTTAATATAAGGAATTTTAAATTATTTATACTTTTACTTTTACTTTTGATACTTAAGTGTATTTTAGCAATTACATTTACTTTTAATACTTAAATATATTTAAAACCAAATACTTTGAAACTTTTACTCAAGTAGTATTTTACTGGGTGACTTTCACATTTTACTTGAGTCATTTTCTATTAAGGTATCTTTACTTTTACTCAAGTATGACGATTTAGTACTTTTTCCACCATTGCGTGACTGCAGGACTTGGTTGTTGTGAGTGGAGCCCTGTGCTGTTTATGATGTTGTAACTCTGGTGGCTGTTTAAGGAAGCAAGAGATTGCACAGTACGTCAGTTTGTGTTCTGGGACAGCTGGTGATGCACAGGCCTTCGTCATACTGGAAATGAAAATAAAGGTCACTAAGAAACTCCAAATAGAAATAAAGAAATGTGGAATTTATATAACCAATGTACACTTCCATATGTGTTATTTCATAGCTTTGATGTCTTCACTATTATTCTACGATGTAGAAAATAGTAAAAGTAAAGAAAAACCCTTGAATGAGTAGGTGTTCTAAAACTGTTGACCGGTAGTGTATATTAGGATACCATAAAAAAATAAATACAGTAGGTTTACTTTTAATAATGTATTTGACTGTTTAAAAAAAATAGTATCCTTATATAATGCTACTGGTCCAAACCAGTATGTTGTTGTACATTGTTTATTATAGCCTCAATTTCCACTTCTGAATGTAAGAAGAGCTGCTGCAGCAGTAGGGCAGCATTGCTCACAGCCTCTCTGAGCATCCATCCACTGAGATGTGAGAAAACAGCAGTAGGGCAGCATTGCTCACAGCCTCTCTGAGCATCCATCCACTGAGATGTGAGAAAACAGCAGTAGGGCAGCATTGCTCACAGCCTCTCTGAGTATCCATCCACTGAGATGTGAGAAAACAGCAGTAGGGCAGCATTGCTCACAGCCTCTCTGAGCATCCATCCACTGAGATGTGAGAAAACAGCAGTAGGGCAGCATTGCTCACAGCCTCTCTGAGCATCCATCCACTGAGATGTGAGAAAACAGCAGTAGGGCAGCATTGCTCACAGCCTCTCTGAGCATCCATCCACTGAGATGTGAGAAAACAGCAGTAGGGCAGCATTGCTCACAGCCTTTCTGAGCATCCATCCACTGAGATGTGAGAAAACAGCAGTAGGGCAGCATTGCTCACAGCCTCTCTGAGCGTCCATCCACTGAGATGTGAGAAAACAGCAGTAGGGCAGCATTGCTCACAGCCTCTCTGAGCATCCATCCACTGAGATGTGAGAAAACAGCAGTAGGGCAGCATTGCTCACAGCCTCTCTGAGCATCCATCCACTGAGATGTGAGAAAACAGCAGCAGCAGCAGCATCCATGGTGCTGGTAAAGTGTGGTGTAAAGTGTGGTGTATTGCAGGGCAGCTCTCTAGGCCCTCTACTCTTTTTTATTTTTTACCAATGACCTGCCATGTGTGTCCATGTATGCTGAGGATTTAACCATATGTGCATCAGCAACCACAGCTAATGAGTCACTGAAACCCTTAACAAAGAGTTGCAGTCAGTTTTGGAATGGGTGGCTAGTAATAAACTGGCTATGAACATCTCTAAAACTAAGAGCATTGTATTTGGAACAAATCATTCCTTAACTTCTAGACTTCAGCTGAATCTGGTAATGAATGGTGTGACTGTTGAACAAGTTGAGGAGACTAAATAACTTGGTGTTACCTTAGATTGTAAACAGTCATGGTCAAAACATATAGATACAATGATTGTAAAGATGGGGAGAGATCTGTCCGTAATAAAGAGATGCTCTGCTTTTTTTGACACCACACTCCACAAAGCAAGTCCTGCAGGCTCTAGTTTGATCTTATCTTGATTATTGTCCAGTCGTGTGGTCCAGTGCTGCAAGAAAATACCTAGTTAAGCTGCAGCTGGACCAGAACAGAGCGGCACGTTTTGCTCTTCATTGTAATCAGAGGGCTGATATTAATACTATGCATGCCAGTCTCTCTTGGTTAAGAGTTGAGGAAAGACTGACTTTTACTTCTTGTTTATATAAGAAACATGAATGTGTTGTAATTTCCAATTTGTTTGCATAGTCAACTTACACACAGCACTGACACACACACTTACCCCACCAGATATGCCACCAGGTCCACAGTCCCCAGATCCAGAACAAATTAAAGGAAATGTACAGTATTATACTGAGTCATGAGTGCATGGAACTCCCTTCCATCTTATTTAGCGCAGGTGAACAGAAAACCTGGTTCCAAAAAACAAATAAAGCAACACCTCACGGCACAACGCCTCTCCCCCATGTGACCTACTTGTTTGTGTGTATGTACTGACATGTACAGTATGTGTAACTTATAGATGCACACACACACTACATGTTCATAAATTTATTTAAATTGTAAAGTATTTTGTCTGTAATGTCTTTTTCGTTATATGTCGGACCCAGTAAGACTAGCTGTCGCCATTGGTGTCGGCTAATGGGGATCCTAATAAATCTAATCATGGTGTGAAAGCAGTGGGCTAGCTGTTTCACAAGAACACTCTCACCCATGCTCAGAAACACTGTACACAAATTGTTTCCTGTACCACTTCCTGCACTCTGACAATATCTTCTACTCAAAGAGCATCAAAACAAATCTACGGAAACCCATCCTTTAATATGAATAACATTGGTAATGGTAATTAATGTAGTTATATCCAGTCACTACAACTAGAGCGGGCTTAGAATGATGAGGTCAGTGGCAGATAGTGGCTTGTTTACCTTGGACCTGTGTCTGGTACACCACAAAGTACTTGTCATTCCCACAGCTCTCAAACTCCTCGCCATGGCAGCGATGCAGGCACATGTCCTCATCCTCCATCTCATGGAGGGAGAAGTGGGGGGTGGGGAACCCACAGAGACACCTGTCTCCAGCCAGGACTGCTAGGGACAGCTCCTGGAGGACAGGAAGGAGGGAGGAGAGGGACATCAGAGAGAGAAAGATGATGTATACGCATATGATACACACACACTGTAAAAGATAATGTCGTTGTTTCAACAAATTATTATTAAGTAACTGGCTCCACAGCCTTTTTTGGATTACTCAACTTTTCGGCCCATGTGCTACCTGAACAAAAAAAAAATTGTTATCCCAAACCTAACTCCAACTTGAGAAAACTTAGCCAAAAACTCAGTAAATTTAAAATGATGTGTTTGCTCAACTTGTCTCACATGTTCATTCAACTATAAGGCTGTGGAACTGGTTACACACACACGCACACACACACACGTACACACACACACACACACACAGTGCTTTTAACATACAATGTTTTCAACTTACATATTCGACACACATTGACGTCTTACATCACCAGTTACTTAATAATAAATAGTTAAAACAAATAAGATTTTTTTTTACAGTGCAAGCAGGTGCAGGCACACATACACACAACATGTACACACACATGCACATTACACAAACACACTTTCTCTCACTCAGTACCAAGCAAACAGACATCACAATCTCATACATCACAACATGCACATTTCCCTCACCTTCTCTGTGCACATATCCACACACTTCTCCACTGACATGTTCTGGATGACTGCGCTGATGGGCAGGGCCAGGGTGACGTTGTCAGGCCTGTGGAAGCACCCCTTAAAGATGGCGCTCCCATCTGAACCAAAGACAAACACAACATACTAGATTAGTATCAATCACTAACCCATTTTCATGTGTGTTCTGACTGAACAAAGCTTTCAGTTTGACCCCTATAGTATCCACTGACCCCTTCCTTGGCCTCACTAGGAACCTAACACAGAGCATGAGGCCCTGACCCAGCAGCGGCCTGACCTGAGCAGTTACCATCACATCAGGGACTGCCCGGCTCTCCTTCACTGGCTGTCTCAACACCCTTTAGCCCTAGGCTGTCCCTATGGGCTACCACAGTGCACACACTGTAGAACAGCAAATAACAGGCCCAGCCATACTGTAGAACAGCAAATAACAGGCCCAGCCATATTGTAGAACAGTATTTAACAGGGAAGTGCAGCAGTCTGTGTAGGTTATGCACCAAAAGAGGGGAGAAAGCTCACTGGTGTGTACAGACAGCAGGGCACTACAGCCAATGCATTTCCCATGGAAGGTGGTTTGTGTGTTGGAGACCTGGAGGAGTTAGTCATAGTGTGTGAGGGATTAAATGTATTTTAGATGTGACTCCTGCCTCTAGCACTCTCACAGCCGCACATAGGGGAGGAGAGACTATCCAGCACCAGCACCTGCACATTGACATTCTCTCTCTCTCTCTCTCTCTCTCTCTCTCTCTCTCTCTCTCTCTCTCTCTCTCTCTCTCTCTCTCTCTCTCTCTCTCTCTTCTCTCTCTCTCTCTCTCTCTCTCTCTCTCTCTCTCTCTCTCTCTCTCTCTCTCTCTCTCTCTCTCTCTCTCTCTCTCTCTCTCTCTCTCTCTCTCTCTCTCTCTCTCTCTCTCTCTCTCTCTCTCCAGCTATTTTCTGTCAATAAGTCTGTTTCTTACTTCCCCCTCCCATCCTCTTTAGGTCTTCCTCTATCTCCTGCCGTCTCTCACAAAAGACACCCTTTCCTTTTTTGGTAATGAAATGCTTCATTGGAGCTTCCTCGGCTAGTGTGTCACTTAACTATATACAGTATCAGCCCAAGGCCCGAGAACCAGAGCACCTTTCTAACTGTATTTAGTCTGACTCATCATGGGAATATATCATACATGCAAATATTCAGCTGCATGAAGTGCAAGTATGTTAGCCTAGGTGTAATGTGTGGGGAGACTACACATTATATTTCTGCTTCAGTAATACAAATAGGTATATAGAGATAGGGGAAAGGGACATGATAAGGGGAAAGGAAAGGGGGAAAGAGAGGCAAGAGTTTTTACTCAGAAAATTGGGTCTTATGTCTCTACAAACGTTCTGCTGTTGATCAGAGCGGAAAATGGGAGGCTGCACTGTTTCCCAGGCAATCTGATGATAACAGTCATGTTGCAGAGGACAACAGAGGGCAAAACATCCTCCCGTTAATTTCCTCTTTTGAAGCATGCAGCAGGGTTCTTGTCACATGATTACTGCAATCAGGGTCAGAGGTGTCAGAGCACGCACAACCACATTTGAAAAAGAGCAATGCTCAGCAATCTGGAATATGCGGGCTTCAGAAGACAGGAAAAAATGAGAAATAACAACAATTACAGAACAGTGTTGTTATTTTAACCCTGAATATAAACAAGCTTGGTGCGCCTCTTCCAATAGCTATACTACCATAGATTGTGGATTGGTGGCTATGGGCTTATTGTTTAAGAGACCTAGGAGATAGTAGAGGTGGGGGAGGAGGAAGGGGTGGAGAGGGAATAAAAGGAGAGGGAGGAGGTACACCCTTCCCTGTTGCCTCTGAACATCCTCTCACACTTAACTCCCTGTCCCACCCATAGACATTAAAATCAGTAGATAGTGATAGCGTGGACATCATCCATGTATTCCTATGGAAAACTCCCGATGGCGTATGATGCCGGAAGTATTTGAATTTGAAGTGTGTCATATTGCTGAATGGGCCTAAATGGCATCAAAAAATCGCTAAGGATCATGCAGTCGTTTTCATCCTGCCTGAGAGAGTCAACCGGGAGCCTCCTCGTAGCCTGCCGGCCCATGGTTGGTCTGTGTCAGCACGTGTTCCTGTGTGATGACAAATGTAGTAGTCAGAATGGATCACTATTTAATTACAGTTTTTCTCAATTGCTAAAACACTAAACCCTATTGTCTGAACCAAATGCTCAGTTGCCTGAACCCACTGATTGAATCAATCACTCTTTTGGCAAAACCATAAGCACTTTTCACCTGTTTAGACATAACTTGCCAACACATTTTTATTGTGATGCACCCGTGCTGCATAATGGTGAGCACAGGTGACAAAAGTCAAACACAATTAGAGCACAGGTGTCACCACTTGAACACAACAACTCAAAATTGATCACACTTGTGGCTAATGATGTGAGGGAACATATACAGTAAGACAGTTCAGAGAGCACTGGTTTGTGAGGCCCTACAATGGATAGAAATCTGAGAGGAAGAGTTCGTGTGAGAGGAGGTCGAGGTGGTCGAGGTGGTCAGCGAAGACAAAGAACAGTAATATCTGATGAAATCAGAGCTACTGTGATTGACCATGTTCTTGTCCATGGTATGAGCATGAGGGAGGCTGGACAAAGGGTACAACCAAACATCAGTAGATTCACTGTGTCCACCATAATCCGAAGATTTAGAGAAGAGAACAGGTAATTACCTTTTTTTTACATTATAGTACAGTATGTAAATGTTGACAGCAATTACTGTATGACATACTATATACTGTACCACAGTATACTGTAAGTAAATATATGTTTCAGTACATCACTGTACCAATGTACTGTAGTATTGTAATGGAGGGTTGGTCTAACTGTTTGTAGGCCTAGTATTCCATGTATATTTTTGTAACTCCATGTTCTCTTTTTGTAGAATTGAAAGACTGCCACATGGGGGGTGGGAGGACAGGTATGTTCTCCCCACACCAAGAGACCCTAATTGTTGATATGGTCCGTGAGAACAATGCCATTAAACTGAGCGAAATTCAGCAGAAGATCATTGAGGACCATTAAAATTTTGAGGGTATCAACAGTGTCAGCCTCTCTACTGTTGATCGTGTCCTCAAGCGCAACAGACTGCGCATGAAACAGCTATACAGAGTGCCCTTTGATCGCAACTCAGACAGAGTCAAAGAGCAAAGATTCCAGTATGTACAGGTTGGCATATATGCAGACACATTCAATGTTGATTACTCTAAGTAGTGATTTACTGTAGTGGCCTAAATCACATTTTCCGTATCACTTACAAAACTATATATATTTCTACAGAGGGTTTTTTAACTGGATGCAATGGAAAGACCCCATCAATACATCTACATGGATGAAGCTGGGTTTAATCTCACCAAAAGGAGAAGGAGAGGCCGTAATGTGATTGGCCATCGGGCCATTGTTGGTGTTCCTGGGCAGCGTGGTGGCAATGTCACATTATGTGCTGCCATCAGCAATCATGGGGTTGTCCACCATCATGCCAACCTGGGGCCCTACAACACTCACCAGCTCCTCATTTTCCTCAATCACATGCGAGATGCTTTGTTAGGGCAGCAGGATGAGCATCCCATCTATGTTGTAGTTTGGGACAATGTGAGTTTTCACAGAGCCCTCCAGGTTAGAGAGTGGTACAATATGAACCAAGGTTTTATCAATCTTTGCCTTCCACCGTACTCCCCTTTCCTCAACCCCATTGAGGAATTCTTCTCCTCATGGCGGTGGAAGGTATATGAACGCCAACCTTACACCAGGGTAAATCTCCTGCAAGCCATGGGACTTGCCTGTGGTGACATAGGTGTGGAGGCATGCCAAGCCTGGATACGGCATGCCAGGGGTTTTTTCCCCCGTTGCCTGGCCAGACAAAATGTGGCCTGTGATGTGGATGAAGTCCTGTGGCCTGACCCAGTACGGAGACATGATGCTGTGGCTGAGTGATGCACTTATTTGTATATTTTTGTACTTTATTTTTTACATGGGCTTACTGTACACAAGTGGCAAACGCATAATATTTCTGTTTGTTTTTACAAGTGCTACATGTAAATGCACAAGATTTCTGTTTTGTCTTTTTGTACAAGTGCTAAATGCACAGTTTTTTTTTGTTTTGCAACATGCATTTAGCCTACAGTGAACAATAAACATTTATTTCTCCAGCTTCATGTCCTGAGCATTGTGTTTTCAATTTTTCTACGTAGTGTTTAGTGACTGTTCAGTAGTGTTTTTAATTTTGATTGACTCGGGGCACGATTTGACAACATAGTTCAGTTTTGAGCACAGATTGAACTGTTTTGAGGTGAAAGTTTGGTTTTGCAAGAAGAGTCTGAGGTTTTGTGAATGTAGCTTGAAAATTGGGTTTTGTGTTCACAGTTAAGAGAAAAGGAGAGCAGCTTTCAAGAAATGTGTCTTAGCAATCGAGAAAAACTGTAAATATCTCGATTTGTAGCGAATTTAAAAATAAATCTTGGGGATTGAACTTGATCATTTTTTAGGCCAAAACGGCTGTCCATTTTTTTGGGATTTAGCCGTTATGGCGATCGTAATTTACATAGGCTTTCTAGGGCAGACCAGGGCTTTTGGCACCACTAGGTTGCTACGCAGTAGCCGACCAGCAGAGCTTGTGACTTTGTGCTCCAGACTGGAAACTGGGGGCCTGGTCCCACCGCAGCTCACGGCATATCCATTTCCCCTCAGAGGGTTACATGGATAAACAGATAACAGCGTGCAGCTCGTTTAAAGACACCACAGTGACTCTCCTACATTCACTCTCTCTCTCCAGAATCCACTCTCTGTCTCTCTCTGTCTCTCTGTCTGTCACTGTCTCTCTCTCTGTCTGTCTGTTTCTCTATCTCCCCCCTCTCTTTCTCCCTCCTGCCTCTCCCTCTGCTGTTCTCTGGTAATAAATATGGTGGTGGGTAGTGTAGGTGAGGTCCACTTTTATTAATGAGAGCTCCTTCGACCCTGTTCACCTCCATCCAGGGTTGTTCTCACAAAAGGAGAGCAGTGTTAAACTGAAAAACACACCTTGCTGGGCTAGGTAGCACAGCTCTCTGGGGGAAAAGTAAACAACTGAACCAGGTTGCACCCGACCCTGGCTTCACTCCAGAACGAAATTATTCACCATCAAACCACCAAAATCAAAATATTTTATTAGCATAATCTGTATAACAACAATATGGATTGCAAAACAGTGCCAGGGACTGTGTAGAATCCTTTCAAGTATCTATTTTACAGTTAGTTAACCTTTAATGTTTTCTTTGCATATTAGCCTATAATATGAGGTAGAAGTCAGTCATGTTCAAAGAGAACAGTGCTGTGGTATGATTGCCTGGCTGCTCCTATCAGTACCCTTCTGGTTGTCATTGTGTGGGGTGCACCATGCCCCCTGAATGGATTACCCATGCCCTTGTGGAGTGTGGTGATGGGTGGTTAAAGCTCACAGCGGCGTGCTGACTCCTGGCTCAGCTCCAGTCTGTAGATGGACAGGCGATTGGCCCCTCCACACAGGTTGCCCTTGTCGCCCTTACACTCCATGTTGCATTCACTCTCAGAGGCGTTGGGAGCCTGGATCTTGTGGCCACAGTAGCACTCCGCCCCAAACTCTAGGCCTGAATACAGGTAGCCCCTGGTGAAAGGGAAACAGAGGGGGTTAACATGTTAATATTATCAATAATGGGGCGGATCACGGGACCCTTGAACGAGATAGCCGCATGAACTGAGAGCTCTTAATCTTACCTCCTATTCAAGTTAAACCCCATTAGCTTTAGTCAAAAAAGCCATGGCGGCTACAAAAGGCGACATTACATGTGACATTTTTACCCGGACTCGAGCAATAGCCATGGAAAAGCCTCCAAGAAAAAGCTAGCTTCAGAAAAAGCTAGCACCATTAGCCAGGAGCATGAGGACCCATCCCTTCCCGAGGCCCAACAACTGCCAACCTCGTCCTCTGTCAAAGACATCCTTTCTGAGCTGAGATCCCAACGTACAGAACTCAACATCAAACTAGATGGCATTAACTCTCAGCTCACTGCGATAGGGGGCAAAGTGACAACCCTGGAAAATGCCTTGCCTGACATCAACAACAAGATAGCCATCAATGTGGGATGCCTGAGTGAGGCAGAGGGGCAAATCCTATCCATGGAAAACTCAATGGCAGACGCAGTGGAAACAATAGAATCTGCTAAAAAGAAAACAGAGCATCTGGAAGAGAAAACGGAGGACCTGGCAAATAGGGGGTGAAGGAATAACTGTGTTCTATTAAACCTGGCTGAAAAAAAGAGGGAAACATGCCTCTGATCCGCTACCTGCAAGACAAACTCCCCGAGTGGCTCCACCTGTCCACCGACAGGCCCATAGAACTGGTGAGAGCTCACCGAGCACTAAGGCCCCCACCAGCAGCCAGACAACCACCGTGCCCAATCACCATACGTTTCCTGAGATTTCGCTGACAAGGAACGAGTGCTACAGGCGGCGAAAATCAACACCATTACCGTGGGAAACGCCAAACTCACCTTGCACCAGGACCTGTCAGCTGGAATACACCGAAAGCGCAGAGAGTTTGATGAGGTGAAGAAACACTTAATTGACCGAGGCATCTTCAGGGGATTCAAATACCCAAACGAGTTCAGGATTATTCACCAAGGAGCCCTGTGACACTTCAAAACTCCTGAAGAGGCAAATAGGTTTTTGAAGGACAATCCTGGCCACTGAGAAATGGACCGATGACTAAAAGTGATTACTGTTATTACTATTGGAGGTAAGACAACATATAGCCGCCGTCCAATGACCCACCTGCTCCGCTAAATGTAATTTTAGCCGTCTGCAAGAGGGTTAGGCCTAGGCCTGCTAAAGTTTTAGCCTACTTTTATTTTCCCTTTTATGTCAAGTGAGAAAATTCACAATTTACAGCCTGTTATCTTGTTTGTAGAACATATAGGCTATTTGGCAGACAAAGTGATCAGACACTGTGTAAATTTTATATTAGGCATATAACTTACTTTTTATATATATATAATTTTCACATAGGCCTTCACCATTAATAGCCTGTCGATTACGACACATCTATAGACCTAACGAGAGGATCAGTGTGTCAATTGTATGTTTATGGTTATGACCGTCTTATTCTGTTGATATTTCATTTTAATAATAACAAACAACTTATTCTATAGATCCCTCTTAGGGATTTGCTCCCTCATTTCTGTTTTATTTAGTCCAAATGATTAGGCCTATGTCCTTTGGGGGATGTATTTGTAGGCTAGGCTATTGATTTTATTTACTTTATTTCTCCCTCTCTTTGTCACGATCGTCGGTGAGAGAGGAGGACCAAGGCGCAGCGTTGAATGCGAACATATTTATTTATATAATGATCACACGAACAAAACAACAAAACGAAAACGTGACGTCCCTGGTTACATACACGAACCAACACGGAACAAGAAACCACAATGAATGAATGCCTAACGGCTACCTAAGTATGACTCCCAATCAGAGACAACGAGCTACAGCCGTCTCCGATTGGGAGCCACCCTGGCCAACATAGATATACAACAACTAGAACCAACACACATGAAAACTCACACCCTGGCTCAACATACTAGAGTCCCCCAGAGCCAGGGCGTGACAGTACCCCCCTAAAGGCGCGGACTCCGACCGCGCCAACCAATACTACAGGGGAGGGACCGGGTGGGCACTCCGCCTTGGCGGCGGATCCGGCTCGGGCATGATCCCCACTCGCTCTCTAACCCCCCAAAGTACCCCTGGTCCGGTCTGGCCCTGCTGACCGGAGCTGGACTGCACACTGGTGGAGCGGATTGCTCTAGCTCCGGCGTGAAGCAGCTGACCCGTGCTGAACCAGGCACCAGTGGAACAGGCACGGGCTGTGCCGGACTGATGACGCACACCACTGGCTTGGTGTGGGGAGCATGAACGGCCCGAGCCGGGCTGACGAAACGCACCCCTGACTTGGTGCGGGGAGCAGGAGCGGGCCGAACCGGGCTGACGAAACGCACCACTGACTTGGTGCGGGGAGCAGGAACGGGCCGAGCCGGGCTGACGGGCGCACCACCGACTTGGTGCGGGGAGCAGGAACGGGCCGAGCCGGGCTGACGAGCGCACCACTGACTTGGTGCGGGGAGCAGGAACGGGCCGAGCCGGGCTGACGAGCGCACCACTGACTTGGTGCGGGGAGCAGGAACGGGCCGAGCCGGGCTGACGAAGCGCACCACTGACTTGGTGCGGGGGAGCAGGAACGGGCCGAGCCGGGCTGACGAGCGCACCACTGACTTGGTGCGGGGAGCAGGAACGGGCCGAGCCGGGCTGACGATGCGCACCATTGGCCTGGTACGGGGAGCAGGAACAGGCCGGACCGTACTGGGGACACACACCACTGGTCCCACGCAGGGATCTGGAATGGGCCGGACCGGACTGGTAACACACCCCCAGTACCTCTCGCCGTGCCTCTACACCTTCCATCCCCTCTTCGACCAGTGGCCCCCGTAACCTGGCGGCCTCCTCTGCCAACCCGCTGGGCCGCTCTGCCGCGGTCTCCTGCTGGCCCGTCGTCCCACGGCGTTAGCCCCCCTAAAACATTTCTGGGCGTCTCTCCTACCCGTGGACCAGGTCTCCATGTCCCTCGCCAGCCTTTCGCCCTTCTGCTTCCATGTCAAGCCCTTCTCTTCCTCACCCGGCTTGACCCAGTCGAGGAGGCGAAGGAGATCTGCTAGAGATCTCCCTGGCGATGGCTCCTGGACACGCTGCTTGGTCCAGTCTTGGTGGTTTCTTCTATCACGATCGTCGGTGAGAGAGGAGGACCAAGGCGCAGCGTTGAATGCGAACATATTTATTTATATAATGATCACACGAACAAAACAACAAAACGAAAACGTGACGTCCCTGGTTACATACACAAACCAACACGGAACAAGAAACCACAATGAATGAATGCCTAACGGCTACCTAAGTATGACTCCCAATCAGAGACAACGAGCTACAGCCGTCTCCGATTGGGAGCCACCCTGGCCAACATAGATATACAACAACTAGAACCAACACACATGAAAACTCACACCCTGGCTCAACATACTAGAGTCCCCAGAGCCAGGGCGTGACACTCTTTTTTACTGTGGCCTAGGCGGGGGCTATATTGGCATTCACTTAATGCGGGGCGGAGAGGATGAGTCTCTCTCAGGAGAAGTTGTGTGTTGTGAACTGTTCCCATTTTTCGGAATACAGAATTGTGACTGAGCTTGGGGTTAACAGATCCAACAGGATATGTCGAGTTGTTTGGGAATTCGGCTGGGGTGTTCAGAGATTGTTATTTTATGTACACGGTTTATTTTTATTTTATTTGATCGCAGTTGTAACTATTATCCACCTATACCCAGAGTTGACTTGCACTAGAGTTCAATCACTGTACGATGACGTTGACTAGTACCTTAAATCTACATGGAACTGCCATGGGCTAGGTCATGCAATAAAACTGAAAAAGATACTATGTGCTCTCAAAAAGGAAAAAGCAGACATTGCACTATTACAAGAGACACACCTCTGTGATGTTGAACATGCTAAACTCCGCAGAGCTTGTGTGGGACAGGTGTATTTCTTATCTTTCAAATCTAACAGTAGAGGCACAGCCATACTTATCCATAAGCATGTTCCATTCATAATTAACAAAAACATGACTGATCGAGAGGGGAGATTTATTCTGATAACTGGGTCACTGTTTGGGCAACCAATTACTATCTTAAATGTATATGCCCCTAACACAGATACAGTGGCTTGCGAAAGTATTCAACACCCTTGGCATTTTTCCTATTTTGTTGCATTACAACCTGGAATTTAAATAGATTTTTTGGGGGTTTGTATCATTTGATTTACACAACATGCCTACCACTTTGAAGATGCAAAATAAAAAAATTTGTGAAACAAACAAGAAATAAGACAAAAAAACAGAAAACTTGAGCGTGCATAACTATTCACCCCCCAAAGTCAATACTTTGTAGAGCCACCTTTTGCAGCAATTACAGCTGCAAGTCTCTTGGGGTATGTCTCTATAAGCTTGGCACATCTAGCCACTGGGATTTCTTCCCATTCTTCAAGGCAAAACTGTTCCAGCTCCTCCACAGATCTCAATTGGATTGAGGTCTGGGCGTTGACTAGGCCATTCCAAGACATTTAAATGTTTCCCCTTAAACCACTCAAGTGTTGCCCTCGCAGTATGCTTAGGGTCATTGTCCTGCTGGAAGGTGAACCTCTGTCCCAGTCTCAAATCTCTGGAAGACTGAAACAGGTTTCCCTCAAGAATTTCCCTGTATTTAGCGTCATCCATCATTCCTTCAATTCTGACCAGTTTCCCAGTCCCTGCCGATGAAAAAACATCTCCACAGCATGATGCTGCCACCACCATGCTTCACTGATGTTCAAAGTTTCGGATATTGATTTATAACCCAACCCTGATCTGTACTTCTACACAACTTTGTCCCTGACCTGTTTGGAGAGCTCCTTGGTCTTCATGGTGCCGCTTGTTTGGTGGTGCCCCTTGCTTAGTGGTGTTGCAGACTCTGGGGCCTTTCATAACAGGTGTATATATACTGAGATCATGTGACAGATCATGTGACACTTAGATTGCACAGAGGTGGACTTTATTTAACTAATTATGTGACTTATGAAGGTAATTGGTTGCACCAGATCTTATTTAGGAGATTCATAGCAAAGGGGGTGAATACATATGCATGCACCACTTTTCCGTTATTTATTTTTTAGAATGCTTTGAAACAAGTTATTTTTTTCATTTCACTTCACCAATTTGGACTATTTTGTGTATGTCCATTACATTAAATCCAAATAAAAATCAATTTAAATGACAGGTTGTAATGCAACAAAATTGGAAAAAAAACGCCAAGGGGGATGAATACTTTTGCAAGGCACTGTACTCTTGCTTTCATGTCGAAAATGATAACCCTGTTCAATGAGCATTGTGTTTCATTTAGAGTGCTGGCTGGAGATTTTAATTGTACCCTCAACTCAACTCTGGACAAATCATCTCAGGTCCCCACCACAAACCCTAGATTGGTAAAGATGTTGAACTTTCTTACTAGAGAGATAGGACTGATAGATATCTGGAGAGAGACTAATGGCTTATCTATGGACTATACATATTACCCCAATGTCCATAACACCTACTCTCGTATAGATTACATTTGTATCCCAAAGATTTTCATAAATTCTGCCACTTGTAAAATAGGACTCATAGCACTTTCAGATTACGCCTTTGTCCGCCTCCGCTTTGACCGCTGTAAAAACATCCCGAGGTCAAAGACCTGGAAATTCAACACCTCCATGTTATCAAACGAAGCATTCCATACATTGGTCTCTACATGGATAGACAACTACACACAAGACAACAAAGACTCCTGTTTCTCCGGCCACAATGTGGGACGCTGCAAAAGCCACACAAAGAGGTCATCTAATTGCATATGCTTCCTCTTAGAAAAAAGCAATGTAAGCACACAGGTTAGATCTTGAGAGGGAAGTGGAACGCTGCAAAAAAAAGAGCAGATTGCTTGAATACCAATTTTAAAAAGAGCAGTCAGAGCAATCATGGCCATCCCAACAGCAGATGACGAGGTCACATATGATCCAAATAAGATAAATGTAACTTTTCATGAATTTTACTGCAAATTATATACTTCTGAGAGAAAACATACAGATGCAGAACTCTGTTCCTTCCTAGAGGGAATCTCGCTACCAAAGCTATCAGAGACCGACCAAGAAGGTCTCAACTCCCCCTTCACTCCAGAGGAGTCCCCAGGCCCAAATGGATTCCACAGAGAGTTCTGCAAAGCTTTTTGGCCCCAGCTTAGCCCTATTTTCATGCCAATGCTGGATGATTTTTGCGAAAACAGAGCTCTCCCAGACTCTATGTACACAGCCCGCATTACAGTGTTGCTCAAAAAAGACAAGGACCCTCTATCCTGCTCGTCCTTCCGATTTCGACTACAAAATAATTACCAAATTGTTCGCCAAAAGACTTAACACTCTTCTTCCCAAAATAATAAAAGCGGACCAAACTGGATTTATTAGAGACAGGTACTCTTCTGATAACATTTGCCGTCTTTTTGACATTATAGATCAAGTAAATGCACAGAAGACCCCTGTCCTGCTGGCTTCACTGGATGCTGAGAAAGCGTTCGACCGGATGGAGTGGAGCATTCTGTTCTCAGTCTTAGAAAAGTTCAATATGGGCCCAAACTTTATTAAATGGATTAAGTTTCTATATTTTCATCCAAATGCCATGGTGTCTACTAATGGTCTGAACTCTGACAGATTCTCTTTGGGACGTGACACAAGACAAGGATGCTCGCTGTCCCCTCTGCTCTGCTTGTTGGGGGCGGAGCCTTTCTGCAGGCGGCCTTCAGCACAAGATTTTGCTCTATGCGGAGGATGTCTTGCTCTACATATCCAACCCTGAGAAATCCCTCCCTCCCATTTTAGACACAATTGCTCAGTATGGCAAGTTTTCAGGATATAAGATACATTTTAACAAATCCTTTGTTTGCCTTCTCAATCGTACACTCATCAGGTCTATGAAGACACTCTGCCCGTTCCAATGGAAGACACAGGGGTTTCAATACTTTGAAATTTTTGTCAGGTCTTACCAGCGTGTTTCTCCTGTTCTCAAGTTTTGTTTTCTAGTCTTCCCAGTTTTGACCTTTCTGCCTGTCCTGACCCTGAGCCCTCCTGCCGTTCTGTCCCTGATTGACTCTGCCTTGTATTAGGAACCTGTGCCTGCCCTCGACCTGCCCTTTGCCTGCCCCTTTGTTGTAATAAATATTCTGAGAATCAAACTATCCGCCTCCAGTGTCTGCATCTGGGTCATATCCTGAGTCGTGATAAATATAAAAATGAAAGAATCTAATTACACATTTTTGTACAAATTGTATTATACCCTAGTGAGACTCCATATAATGAATACAGACATTTCTCCTGATTGTAAAATATCTACCTCTGAAAGTGGAACCTATATGCATGTATTTTGGAGTTGTAGAGAGATTACCAGATTTAGGCAATCTATACATACTGCTGCACACAAAATATTAGATGTACAGTTTGATATGACCCTGTGTCTCTATCTTCTTAATGCTCAGCAGGACATTGTTCTTGATCCAGACAGAGAAAAGGTGTTTATGACGACCACATACTTTGCTAAAAAATGTATTATCCTACTGTGGCCTTCTAATTCCTCTCCTACATTTAAAATGTGGATTGACCAGATTGTTGATTTCTTCCTCTTTAAAAGCTCACTTATGACCTCTGCAAGAGACAGCCCAGGTCTGATAGACTCTGGTCTCCACTACTCAACTATATTTCAAACTGGACAGAATTAATGGGGTTATTAAGGAAATGTGTATATCTACAGTACATGTTGTGTAAGGTGCTGTAAAACTAATTATTTGCACGTTGTCTCAGCTAAAGCTGGAAATAGCTAACATGAGCACAGATAGTGTTGCTGCAAATTTGTTGTTTGTTTTTAATTTTATTTTATTATATTATTTATATCTGCCACATCTGTGAATGTTGAATGTGTTTTGTTTGTTGATTGAAAAACAAGAAAACTTAATAAAACTATATCATCAATAATAACAGAGAGGATCTGGCTCACACAAGAATATTCAACATTGGTTGCAACATGATGAGAAATAACAATGTCCCTACAGTAGAAAGACTCTCAGGGCTTCTAGTGGGGATCTGTCAACATCCTGTCTCACCAACTGCAGTCTGCAATGTCTGACCAGAGGGAAGTGGTCTTGTATTTCAGGATTCGATTATGCATGCAGCAGCAAGACACACGTCACCCTCTCTCTCAGCAGTTCTCGCTGCAGTCAGTCCACTAATAGGGTGAATGACTCATAGACAGTCAGTTGGGTAACCAGCAGTAACCTCACTCGCCCTCTCCAAGATGAAGAGAGCCCTCTGGGTGGACAAGGGTGGGATCAGAGAGAGAGTGCATGCATTAATACTGCACCAAGACACCAGAGCTTTTTTAAAGAAATACATTTTCTAGGGTGATGCTGATTAGGAAGTCCATGCAGAGTACAGTATTCTGGAAGGCTCTATCCATCAAACACACATGGCCTGTACACTCCTTGGGGTACAGTAACCTGGAAGTGGCACATGAGGGATGCATATTTGATTCTTCAGAGGCCTTTAGAATACCAATAGATGGCGAACACAACACAGCCTTTACACAAAACAGCTGGGTTGCAGGCATTTGGTTACTTAATTTGGTTGTTTTCTTTTAAATCAGCACGGTTGGGTTGTTGATGCTGGAGTATTGATACTGGGTTATTGAGATATTACCCAGCAGGTCAGATCAGAAGAATGGAGGCGTGGCTTAGTAGGAACGTGGCTTTCAGATAGTTATTTTTGGCCACCTGTGAGAGTAAATGTAATTCCGGTTCATCTGTTCTGTTGTATTGTTATCACATGTTAAGGCTGAATACTGACACTTTTGTAGCTTTAATGAGGCTTACACACGTGTATGAGTTCCTCAAGAGCCTATGCATTTCCCAATGTTGGGATAGTTACCACTTTGTTACAATATGTCAAAAATAATGTTATTAAGTTTATATTAGAATATGTAATGTGCAAAAATATTAAAGGAAAACTAGAATTTGTAGTGTACTAACTTAACATGATGACGTTTAGTCTCACGGGTGGCCAAAAATAACTATCTAAAAGCCACGCCCCTGATATTGCACGACTCCTGAAAATCACCTATGGATTATATTAAAAAATACCCAGCTGCTGGGTCAACCCAGGATGAAAATGAATAAAAACCCAATTTATGGTTAAATTAACCCAAGTTTTGAGGGAGTTTGCAATTGGCATGCTGACTGCAGGAATGTCCTCCAGAGCTGTTGCCAGAGAATTGAATGTTAATTTCTCTACCATAACCCGCCTCCAACGTCGTTTTAGAGAATTTGGCAGTATGTCCAACCGGCCTCCCAACCGCAGACCACGTGTAACCACGCCAGCCCAGGACCTTCACATCTGGCTTTGTCACCTGCGGGATCGTCTGAGACAAGCCACCCGGACAGCTGATGAAACTGTGGGTTTGCGTAACCGAATAATTTCTGCACAAACTGTCAGAATCCATCTCAGGGAAGCTCACCTGCATGCTCGTCGTCCTCACCAGGGTCTTGCCATTACTGCAGTTCGGCATCGTAACCGACATCACTGGGCAAATGCTCACCTTCGATGGCCACTGGCACGCTGGAGAAGTGTGGTCTTCACGGATTAATCCTGGTTTCAACTGTACCGGGCAGATCGCAGTCAGCGTGTATGGTGTCGTGTGGGCGAGCGGTTTGCTGATTTCAACATTGTGAACAGATGTGGGGTTATGGTATGGGCAGGCATAAGCTACGGACAATGAACACAATTGCATTTCATCGATGGCAATCTGAATGCACAGAGATACCATGACGAGATCCTGAGGCCCATTGTTGTGCCATTCATTCACCGCCATCACCTCATGTTTCAGCATGATAATGCACGGCCCCATGTCGCAAGGATCTGTACACAATTCCGTGAAGCTGAAAATGTCCCAGTTCTTCCATGGCCTGCATACTCACCAGACATGTCACCCATTGAGCATGTTTGGGATGCTCTGGATTTACATGTGCAACAGCGTGTTCCTGTTCCCACCAATATCCAGCAACTTCGCACAACAATAATATATTTTTTAATTCTGATTTTTCAGGGAGTGCTGCAGCACCCTTAGCACCCCTACTTTCCACAGCTATGGATTTGTCTGCATATGAGCAGCCTGCTCTGGGAGGGGTTGGAGGAGAGAGAGAGAGAGAGGAGCAGAAGAGGAAGATGAAAACATGCTCTCTACTTCTCCCCTCTCTCTCTCTCTCTTCTCTTGTTTTCCTCCTCTCTTTCTCTAGTAATGGAATGCATTGGGCTGAGCCATTGGGAGAGAGAGAGGGACAGTAGGAGGCAAGGTGGACCGGGAGAAAGAGATTATTTGAAGAAAATATGATAGGAGGAGGACAGAGGCAGGCTAAGAGAGAGAGAAATAGAGAAAGAGAGAGAGAAAGAGAAAGAGAGAAAGAGAGCGAGAAGGAGAGAAAAACAGAGAGAGACAGAGATAAATAATGTGAAAAAAGTATGGAGACTACAGTTATAGAGAGCTAATGTGAAGGAAAGGAAGAGAGAGATGGTAGAGGCTGAGAGTGTATGATAGCTGGGCCAAGGCCCTATATCCATTAGACAGGACTCATTTCATTCTGCCAGACATGTTAATCTACTACACACTGATCAGGTACACAACCTTTACTCCTCACTCCCACCCTGTGACTGTGTGTGTGTGTGTGTTTGTATATGTTTATATGCGTGCATGAGTGCGTGCGTGTGTTTGTAACATAAGCATTTTATATCCTGTCATTCCTCAGCCAAACACTTACAGTAGCAACCACCAATTAATTAAGAAGTAACAAGGACAGTAAGCACACCAGAGGACATTTGATTGCTTGTTATGTCTTTGTACTGAATCGTCGTGTTTGTGAGTTTTTATATTCCCAGGCCTACCTTTCAGCACAGTTGTCCTGGCAACGGAAGACCGTCATTTTCTTGTAGTCAAAAAAGGACACTCCCCTAAGTGCTCTTTTCGCTGTGTCATCAATATAGCAGCCAATGTACTTTGCTGTAAGAGAGAAGAACATAACATTTCTGATAATAAATCAAATATACACAATTCAAGCAGACCAATTAATATTATAGGAGACAAGGGAGATAGGCAATAATGTAGTTTTGGACAGCACATGACGAAAACATTTTTGTTTTTTTGTTTTGTTTAAAATGTAATTCCATAGCTTATGTGAGAAAAAAAGTAACATTTTAGAACATTTCCAATGGTATTTGCTTATTAATACAGCCATGGTAACTTCTGTAGAGACAATCTGTAAATCAGTAAAAAAACTCATCAATCTGCTCCATACAGTGCAGACACACTGCAGGGCAATACTGCTGCTCAAGGAATCAATACCAGACTAGCATGTTTATTTATAAAGACACACAACCCCTTCTAGTGGCCTGCTACTGCAATGGCACTCAGTCCACTTCCTCTCTGACTTATTCAAAGTGAGTAAGGAGGGAGGGAGGGCTGATCATGTCCTTCAGCAATAGGACTGGTTGATCCTTCCAAACCTCCTTCCTGCTCTGTCTGTGAGGTAGCATGCTGGATAGACCAATCCAAAACCCACACCATCTGTCCCCTGCAATCTCCAAATGGGGGGGGGGGGTTGAACAATGCACATCCTAACCCACCACATTACTGTAATTGTAATGGTCTAAAAGGCAGTTGAGCGGCAGTCTGCGGTGCTCTGTAGGACCTTGCAGTAATCTTCCTCCCAGACATAGCAGCACAGCAGACTGAGCATGATCACTAATCTGCTTTATGACAAAGGGAAGCAGTGATTTAGCTCTACTGAACTGCACTTCAATGGGGCTGACCTTCCACCTTCCGTTTTTGTGCTGAGTTTATTAAATTAAATAATCAGATCAGCAGCCATACAGGGAAGCAGAGATACTGTATATATCTGCAGGTTGTGACGTAAGCACAGTCATGTGGCAATAAGATTAACAACAGACACATAATATAAATGCTCTACTGTACGAACAAATACTTTGTGTACACAGATGAATGGCAGGAGTGCAGGGCAACCACTCAGCCACCTGTATAGAGTTGTATTCAGGGCTGTGATGATAGGTAGGCATCTCTCTCATTCAGAAGATCTGGTGCTGACAGGTGATGGATAATGGTTCCATTTCAAACAGCTGTGTTTTTCCTCTCGATTTCCCAAACAAATAACAGACGTCAGAAACAATCTGCCTCTCTGAGTTTGACGCCACAGTATGAGCTTACTGTCTCCCCTCTCGAATAATGTTATTATCTTATTATATAATCTTATTATATACTATACAGTAATGTTCTGGCCTCATGAGGGATGTCAACAGATACAATTACTCTGTACTGGATAACAACAATACCCTTGCTGGATTATTCCTTAAAACAGGGTAGATGAGGTGGTTGAATACAGGGAAGACAGTATTTGGTTAATGTTTCTTTCAGACAGTGTGTGTGTGTGCGTGTGCATACGTGTGCATACCCATGTGTGTATGGTGGGGAGCGGGTTGGGTGTGGCTGCTCTTGACGAGAACATGACAGGGGCCTGGAGTGTGATGAGGGGGCGGTGGGGATGGTGGAGCACTGTGGCACATAGGAGTTGTGGATGAAGGGGAGCTGCGCTGCTTTGAAAGCACTAATTACTCTTTCAGCTAGCGCTCTGCTGTGGTTGTGTGGGGGTTACCACTTCACAGAGAAAGAACAGAGGGAGGAGAGAGAGAGAGAGAGAGAGAGAGAGAGAGAGAGAGAGAGAGAGAGAGAGAGCGAGAGCAAGGACCTAGACAGAGAGGACATACTACATGGAGACAAACTGAGGGCCTCTCATATGATCTGATAATCCGTAGCAATAATACATGTACTATATAAATCACGTTTTGTGTTTCTCTCAATCAGAAAGATGGAAAACAATCATATACCATATGAATACCATATGAATGCAACAAAAACAATCCCTGTGCAAATCAATTCCACTCAGGAACTGCTTGTGCTTGTAATACCTATTTCTCTAATGCATAGGCTTACTATATGTAGGTATCCTAGCACTATGAAGGTAATACTCATAGAAATAGATTATATCTCTATGGTTATACTACTGTCATCTGGTACAAATCCTACTATATACTTTAAAGTCCAGTATGGGGAATGTAAAGATCAATGAGGAGGATAACATGATTAGATGTGAGGGAATTAGGGCGGTGCGCTGTGCTGTGCTGTGCTCTTCTGGCACTCCCAGTCTGCTACCAGCTGCTCACAGAAGCCAGCCATGTGGAGTCCCTGTCACACCCTGGTTCTGGGACTCATTATGTTGAGCCAGGGTGTGTGCAGTCTATGTGGTTTTGTTCTATGTTGGGTGTCAAAGTGTTGTAATTATGTTGATTAGTCATGTGACTCCCAATCGGAGGTAACGAGTGTCAGCTGTCGGCTCGTTATCTCTGATTGGGAGCCATATTTATTCTGTATGTGTTCTTGTGGGCATGGTGGGTTATTGTTTCCTTGTTGCTGTTAGTGTATATCAGTATTTGGACTTCACTTTGTCCTATTTGGTTTGTTGTTTTTTGATCGTGGTTTCTTTAATTTAATAAAGTCTACGATGTGCGTCGCCAGCCGGCCTGAACTGGCCGTCTGCCCAACGCCCGCCTGAACTGCCCGTCTGCCCAACGCCGTCTGAACTACCCGCTCTGCCCAACGCCGCCTGAACTGCCCGTCTGCCCAACGCCGTCTGAACTGGCCGTCTGCCCAACGCCGTCTGAACTGCCCGTCTGCCCAACGCTCGTCTGAACTGCCCGTCTGCCCAACGCCGTCTGAACTGCCCGTCTGCTCAACGGCGCCTGAACTGCCGGCTGCCCAACGCCGTCTGAACTGCCCGTCTGCCCAACGCCGTCTGAACTGCCCGTCTGCCCAACGCCGGTCTGAACTGTCCGTCTGCCCAACGCCCGTCTGAACTGCCCGTCTGTACTGAGCCTGCAAAGCCGCCCGTCTGCCATGAGCCTTCAGAGCCGTCCGCCAGACCGGAGCGCTAGGAGCTCTCCGCCAGACAGGATCAGCCAGAGCCTTCCGCCAGACAGGATCAGCCAGAGCCTTCCGCCAGACAGGATCAGCCAGAGCCTTCCGCCAGACAGGAGCAGCCAGAGCCTTCCGTCAGACCGGATCAGCCAGAGCCTTCCGCTCAGACAGGATCAGCCAGAGCCTTCCGCCAGACAGGATCAGCCAGAGCCTTCCGCCAGACAGGAGCAGCCAGAGCCTTCCGTCAGACCGGATCAGCCAGAGCCTTCCCGCCAGACAGGATCAGCCAGAGCCTTACGCCAGACAGGATCAGCCAGAGCCTTCCGCCAGACAGGAGCAGCCAGAGCCTTCCGTCAGACCCGGATCAGCCAGAGCCTTCCGCCAGACAGGATCAGCCAGAGCCTTCCGCCAGCCATGAGCAGCCAGATCCGTCAGCCAGCCATGAGCAGCCAGATCCGTCCAGCCAGCTATGAGCAGCCAGATCCGACAGCCAGCCATGAGCAGCCAGATCCGTCAGCCAGCCACGAGCAGCCAGATCCGTCAGCCAGCCACGAGCAGCCAGGATCCGTCAGCCAGCCATGAGCAGCCAGACCCGTCAGCCAGCCATGAGCAGCCAGATCCGTCAGCCAGCCATGAGCAGCCAGATCCGTCAGCCAGCCATGAGCAGCCAGATCCGTCAGCCGCCAGGATCCGCCAGATCCGACAGCCAGCCAGGATCCGCCATCTAGTCAGGTACTGCCCCTGAGTCCGGTGCTGCCCCTTAGCCCGGTACTGCCCCTTAGTCCTGTACTGCCCTTTAGTCCGGTACTGCCCGTAGTCCGGTGCTGCCCCCTTAAACCAGTGGGGGGTCATTTGGAGGAACCTACGTAGCGGGTAGTGACGATGGTGGGGTGGTGGTCTAGGCCGGAGCCAGAACCGCCACCGAGGAGGTATGCCCGCCCAGCCCTCCCCTGTTTGGGGTTTTGAGGCGCGGTCGCAGTCCGCGCCTTTAGGAGGTACTGTCACACCCCTGGTTCTGGGACTCATTATGTTGAGCCAGGGTGTGTGCAGTCTATGTGGTTTTGTTCTATGTTGGGTGTCAAAGTGTTGTAATTATGTTGATTAGTCATGTGACTCCCAATCGGAGGTAACGAAGTGTCAGCTGTCGGCTCGTTATCTCTGATTGGGAGCCATATTTATTCTGTATGTGTTCTTGTGGGCATGGTGGGTTATTGTTTCCTTGTTGCTGTTAGTGTATATCAGTATTTGGACTTCACTTCGTCCTATTTGGTTTGTTGTTTTTTGATCGTGGTTTCTTTAATTTAATAAAGTCTACGATGTTCGCTCAACACGCTGCGCTTTGGTCTCCTCCTTTCGACGATCGTGACAGTCCCATGCTAAATGAATCTACATCACTTCACAGGAGCTCAAGCCAGCTCTTTTTGGGAAAGGTTAATTGCCATGGACATGCTACATATGGCCCATGAAAATGAGCAGTGCAGGATTTTACCCAAGATTGGAGATCTATGCTTAGAAACCATCTGTTAGGAGTGTGAGCCCTTCAAACATCAGTCCGGATTAGCCTAATGGGCAGAGATTGAGCCAATACTTAAATTAGCTTAGTTTTTGAATTATATTTTGTGGTTTGGTTCCAAGTCACTTGTCTGTGGCATCTTGGTATCTAGGTAATACTTACAATGTTACACCAGATGTTGCGAAGGATAGCTCCATTATATGGGTAAACATACATAGTAAAATATAGGGAAAACCTGCTATCACTGTAAAGCGAATCAGTACGTTCTGAATATCCCCCTGACAAAACCATGCTCAGTGGCCTGCTGGTGGGTGTTGACTGACTGTGGGCAAGGAGGACCAGGGTGGGTGGCACCACTGAGCTAACTGAGCCCCTGGTTCTAGATCTCCCTGGGAGAGAGTTCTTCATCTCCCTGGAGCTACAAGCTCTCACAGTCTCACGTCAGAATTAGACGTTCATCCATGTTTCTCAATCGTCACATTTTTAAGTTGTTCCAAACATCAAATGTCGAAGTGTTTAAGGTTAAGTTTAGACATTAACTCCAAATGGTTAAGGTAAGGGTTAAGGTTTGGGATAGGCTTAAAATAAAAATATCAAAAACAACTTTCTATCGCTGGATTCAAACATGCAACCTTTGGAATCAGAGGTGGAAGCTTAAGCCCATCCGCCATCCCCGTCCATAATGTCCTAGCAACACCGAAATCTACTTGAAGGTAACAGTGCTCACTGTTGCCCATAATGGCCAGTTTCCAAATCCCAATGTCCTCAGACATGGATGAAAGTCAAATACTGACTTGTATTACGGGTGACCTGCCTGCCCTGGAGAGGCATCACCTGAAGGGCCAATTACAGTTGAAGTCAGAAGTTTACATACAACTTAGCCAAATACATTTAAACTCAGTTTTTCACAATTCCTGACATTTAATCCTAGTAAAAAATCCCTGTTTTAGGTCAGTTAAGATCACCACTTTATTTTAAGAATGTGAAATGTCAGAATAATAGTAAAGAGAATGATTTATTTCAGCTTTTATTTCTTTCATCGCATTCTCAGTGGGTCAGAAGTTTACATAAACTCAATTAGTATTTGGTAGCATTGCCTTTAAATTGTTTAACTTGGGTCAAACATTTTGGCTAGCCTTCCACAAGCTTCCCACAATAAACATGTTCCACCTAGCCTGACGAGGGTTCAATCTCCTAGCTGCCCGGATGTACTCCAGGTTACGATGGTCAGTCAGAATGAGAAAAGGGTGTTGAGCCCCCTCAAGCCAATGCCTCCACACCTTTAGGGCTTGAACCACGGCTAACAGCTCCCTGTCCCCTACGTCATAATTACGCTCCGCCGGACTGAGCTTCTTAGAATAAAAAGCGCAGGGACGGAGCTTAGGAGCGTGCCAAGCGGGGTCCGGGTGCGCCAGCACCGGAGCCGAAGTGAACAGGTCCTTCAGTTTACAAAACGCCCTGTCCGCTTCAGCAGACCACTGCAAACGCACCGGGCCCCCCTTCAGCAGGGAAGTAATGGGAGCTGCTACCTGTCCAAAACCCCGGATAAACCTCCGGTAGTAATTGGCAAAACCCAAAAACTGCTGCACCTCTTTAACAGTGGTTGGGGTTTGCCAGTTACGCACGGCTGACACACGGTCAATCTCCATCTTCACCCCTGCCGCTGACAACCGATGACCCAAGAAGGAGATGGACGCCTAAACTGCAATATTATTTTGTGGCCTTTCTCTTGCATTTCAATGATGGAACCAAAAAATAAATAGAAAACGCATGTTTTTTTGTTTGTATTATCTTTTACCAGATCTAATGTGTTATATTCTCCTACAGTAATTTCACATTTCCACAAACTTCTAAGTGTTTCCTTTCAAATGGTATCAAGAATATGCATATCCTTGCTTCAGGTCCTGAGCTACAGGCAATTGGATTTGGGTATGTCATTTTGGGCGAACATTTTAAAAAAGGGTCAGATCCTTAAGAGGTTAAAGGGGTGTCCACATGCTTTTGTATATATAGTGTATACCAACCATGTACTGTAGGTACTGTACAACTATCAGTGTCTCGACATAAACTTTTGACTCACCCCGTCCATCGTCCAAATCTTTGGCGTTGCGTCCCTTGAGGGCGCGGTTCCAGGTGCTGGTGTAGTCTATTCCTCGGCCCTCCCTGTCATGGCTGTCCTTCCCAGCAGCCCCTTTCGTCCAGGGAGGGCCGTACCTCCGCGGGGTGGGTCTGCGCGTCTCTTTGAACACCCTCCCTTTCATTCCTACCCCCCGGCCGTCTGAGGAGGCCGCCCTGTTCCCTATCCCAGATGCCACCAGGGGGTCCCGGCCCCCATTTGCCCCCGTGGAGCTGTCCCCTACGAAGCCAGAGTGCAGGAATACCAGGCTCCCAGCTGTCAGGTAGAGGAGGATGAAGGAGAAGAAGCGCACAGGTTTCCTGCGGAAGTAGCGTTGGATTTTCAGCAGAGGCCTGGCCATGCTGGCTCCCCCTGCTCAGTCACAACGTCCCAGGGACACCCAACCATAAAGCAGCAGAGCAAGACAGCACTCCCCTTAAGCTACTGAGAGGTCCAATCACACAGGACAGAGAGTCACAAAAATTCTAATTCTGGTTGGGGAAAAATAATTGCCTACAAGGTAAAAAAACACACACAACAAAGGTCTCTTGTGCTCCGGAGTGTGTGTGTATGGTATCTCTGCATGAGGTCTGTCCCCATGAAGGGGTGTGTGTGTGTGTGTGGTGCTGGAGAGTGTGTCTCTAGTGTGTATCTCTCTACGTTCCCTCTGAGAGAGCATCAGGAGGACAGAGAGCTGACGGTAGGGCCATGGCAGGAAAGGTGAGTGGCTGAGACTGAAAGACGATCACTGCAGCAGTACTGCTTTCTTTCCTGTTATCGACCTCCGGCTGACGCCTCCGCGGCTCCACAGAGGCCCTTTCCCCCGCCGCACAGATGGAAGAAGCTTTTATTCACTCTCCGAGTTGAGACTCTTGTGCCTTTGTGTGGCCAGCCATTTACCGTGACGGTCTGTGAAGGAGGTTGTGGCTCGCCATCTGAAAGTAAAATAAGCTGCATTAAATAAAATCAAAGTCAAATTGTATTTGTCAGATGCTTCGTAAACAACAAGTGTAGTCTAACAGTGAAATGCTTACTTACGGGCCCTTCCCAACAATGCAGAGAGAAAAATAGAACAAATTATATCACACGATAACTTGGCTATATACACGGGGTATCAGTACCGAGTCGAGGGGTACAAGGTAGTTGAGGTAGATACTGTATTCATCCCCCTTGGCGTATTTCCTATTTTGTTGCATTACAACCTGTAATTTCAATTGATTTTTATTTGGATTTCATGTAATGGACATACACAAAATTGTCCAAATTGGTGAAGTGAAATGAAAAAAATAACTTCTTTAAAAAAATTCAAAAAAATTAATAAAGGAAAAGTGGTGCGTGCATATGTATTCACCCCCTTTGCTATGAAGCCCCTAAATCTGGTGCAACCAATTACCTTCAGAAGTCACATAATTAGTTAAATAAAGTCCACCTGTGTGCAATCTAAGTGTCACATGATCTGTCACATGATCTCAGTATATATACACCTGTTCTGAAAGGCCCCAGAGTCTGCAACACCACTAAGCAAGGGGCACCACCAAGCAAGTGGCACCATGAAGACCAAGGAGCTCTCCAAACAGGTCAGGGACAAAGTTGTGGAGAAGTACAGATCAGGGTTGGGTTATAAAAACATATCCGAAACGTTGAACATCCCACGGAGCACAATTAAATCCATTATAAAAAAATGGAAAAATATGGCACCACAACAAACCTGCCAAGAGTGGGCCGCCCACCAAAACTCACGGACCAGGCAAGGAGGGCATTAATCAGAGAGGCAACAAAGAGACCAAAGATAACCCTGAAGGAGCTGCAAAGCTCCACAGCGGAGATTGGAGTATCTGTCCATAGGACCACTTTAAGCCGTACACTCCACAGAGCTGGGCTTTACGGAACAATGGCCGGAAAAAAGCCATTGCTTAAAGACAAAAACAAGCAAACAAAAGGCATGTGGGAGACTCCCCGAACATATGGAAGAAGTTACTCTGATCAGATGAGACTAAAATTGAGCTTTTTGGCCATCAAGGAAAACGCTATGTCTGGCGCAAACCCAACACCTCTCATCACCCCGAGAACGCCATCCCCAGTGAAGCATGGTGGTGGCAGCATCATACTGTGGGGATGTTTTTCATCAGCAGGGACTGGGAAACTGGTCAGAATTGAAGGAATGATGGATGGCGCTAAATACAGAGAAATTCTTGAGGGAAACCTGTTTCAGTCTTCCAGAGATTTAAGACTGGGACAGAGGTTCACCTTCCAGCAGGACAATGACCCTAAGCATACTGCTAAAGCAACACTTGAGTGGTTTAAGGGGAAACATTTAAATGTCTTGGATTGGCCTAGTCAAAGCCCAGACCTCAATCCAACTGAGAATCTGTGGTATGACTTAAAGATTGCTGTACACCAACGGAACCCATCCAACTTGAAGGAGCTGGAGCAGTTTTGCCTTGAAGAATGGGCAGAAATCCCAGTGGCTAGATGTGCCAAGCTTATAGAGACATACCCCAAGAGACTTGCAGCTGTAATTGCTGCAACAGGTGACTCGACAAAGTATTGACTTTGGGGGTATGTCTCTATTGTTTCACAATAACAAATATTTTTACTTTTTAAAGTGGTAGGTATGTTGTGTAAATCAAATGATACAAACCTCCAAAAAATCCATTTTAATTCCAGGTTGTAAGGCAACAAAATAGGAAAAATGCCAAGGGGGGTGAATACTTTCGCAAGCCACTGTATTTCCATGTTAAAATATTATGGGATGCATTTTCTCCATTGTTTTTGATGGTAGGACACTCTGGTAGGCCTACATTATGATCAAATAGCCACAGTAGCCTACTTAGCCACTGTTAAAACTGTAACTTAAAGCGGGTACAGCCTCAGTGTTCACAATAAACGTGCGCTGGAAGTTGCACAGGATTTTCACAATGTTCAAGTTTGCACACAGCAGACCTGAAATTTGTTCAGTGGCGAAAAAATTTATGTGGGTGGGGCTAAGGCTTAAGAGAGTGGGAACTATGCTGAATGAGCATATTCAAAAAATACCTCTTGAGCAAGTGTGTAAAACCTTCTGGAACTTAATAACAAGTTATCACATTTCAAATAAGCATAACTGTTAACCCCAACTGCAGTGTATCATATACCATTTTGAAGCTCTGAGTCTGTACTTTTATGAAACATACAAAAAATGTAAATGGTACATAAGACTCAATTGGGAATTGTAGCCACATTTTTGTAGCCACATTTTTGTAGGGGTTGCAACAGACTCTGTACACATAAAGTGAAGGTTTCCCCTGGGATTAAATCTGTTAAAAGAAAGTTACAGTTTTTAATGTAGTAGACATCTCAATCCAATTCAACAACTCAATCATCCCCAAGGGCGATTTGGGAGGGGACACTATTCCCTATTTAGTGCAATAGTGCACTATATAGGGAATAGGGTGCCATTGCACTAGTGCACTATATAGGGAATACGGTGCCATTGCACTAGTGCACTATATAGGGAATAGGGTGCCATTGCACTAGTGCACTATATAGGGAATAGGGTGTCATTTGGGACAGGCTCCAGGCACCTCTGGTTTATTATGAGTGAGCCTCTTCTGAGCTCAGTTTTTCTGTAAGATGATGAGGAATGAGAGGAACCAGGAACAGTCCATATGTTAGTTTGTTAACATTGACTTTATTTAGTTTACTGCTATTTATCACTTATTCAGCTAATATGCTCTGGTATCAATAGGGATCATGAATCAGAGGCGTGTGAAGCTAATAGAATCTGTCATCAGCTCAGGTCAAATTAAGTTTAGACACACACGTCACAACTCTCTCCACACAGTATGAATGGTAGATCCTCACTGACAAGGCAGGGCCTGGTTGTGTTTGACTGAAGCATGGGGGTGATGAGGTTAGGGAAATGTGAGTACAGTGTCAGAGAATGTAAAGTAAATTCCACTGACAGCCAGGGGTTCACACCTTGGACCCCTGAACTAAAACAACCCATTGGACGTCCATATGAAATGTAACCAGCTGTACAAACAGTAAGGGGAAAGGATCTACAGGTCCCATCATTCAAGCTATAAAGGGCAGTTTAGACTGGCTGACTTATTCTGCCCCCTGTTGTACAACCTACTCTATATTACTAAGCAAGTATTAATATATCAGGGAAGAGCATATCGATTTGATGGAATAGAAAAAACTCTGTCACTCTTTCAGAGTACCACCTTAGTGGGTGGTGATAAGAGAGTGTCCCTATCTGCTCTCTGAGTCAGGCTATTGCCCTTATAAGGCTTGCGTTTACACCCGATGCTTTGTGGGATTAAGGTGTTAAGGTCGGGGGGGGGGTTTACCTTGAGGCTGGGAACACGTCTGCGCTGATAAATGGACCTTTTGTCATGTTGGATATTGGCTTTTCATCACTGCAGCTTACAGACTTAGAGGCAGACCTTCATAAAAGGTACTACAGTACATGTAAAAGTACTCCAAGTACTTCCCATCATGCGCTCTTCCTCCTTATTTTCACTTTCTAACCATGGCATGCAGACACAGACAATTATATCTGTCTAGCATTTGTCTACATACTGGGATTGGCATGTAGGCCAGGGGCAAAACATTCCTGGGCAGATTTTTGGGATGGTTGGGGAGAAAGATAAAGGGCACACAACTGGTGGCAGATGGCAGAATGTTACAGTATACACATACACACACATGCACACACAAGCTTGCAATCACCCTATTAATTATTTGCAAGCACACAATGGAAAAAATGATATTGAACTACAAACTCCACCTGAGAAGAGCATTTCTAATTTGCAGGTTCAAATCCCCGTAATAAGAGTTGATGCAGAGGTCACTGACCTCAAACTAGACATTGAACACAGACAGGTTTTGGATGTAGGGGGGCAGAGAGTGACAGGTGTCCTTAAATTCTCTAATTGCCAATTAGGGTTCTATGACTTGCCGTAAGTTTTCAATGTTTATATGAGCTATAAGAGGCCCTTGAAGTTAGCTGCACTTTCTGAACCTCCTCGAGTATTGTGGTTGGATTGTGTTCATATCTGGCTGACCACTTCAGGAGGTGGTCAGGGACAAATTGTGTGCGGATTTCTCCTCAGTCTGGATGCAATCAGGCTACCAAAAGCCCATTTTTGGGACGACGTCATCAGCATTCTGCCCACAAGTCTCCAGAAAACTTGTGTTTTGGGAGCGTGGCACCTTTTTTCATTAAACATTAGAGGAAATACGTTCCTAGTGTGGGAGGAACGTGTTTGCTGGCTTCATAAATGCTAGCCAGGTAGCTTATTTATATTTAAAAAAATGTTTGGCTAGAGTTATGCTAACCTGTTTGCAATCCCTTTAGCTTTGCTAGCTTGCTGGCTAGCTACAGAGTTTCACTGGCTAGTTAGCTACAGTAGATGGCTACTGCCATCAAGTTGTTGTTGTGTTATTATCAGATTTGGCCTGTTCCATCGTTTGCAGAATGCATACTGGCATTTCAATATAGCGCGGAAAAGGGAATCCGGACACAATGTAGACATGGTAGACATTTAAATGTAGGTGTAGATGCATGACGTGTTCGGAATTCCATGATCAGAACTCCATGATCAGAATACAAAAGCTGCATGAACTGTCAAGTCTAAACACGGCGTGATTGGCCATTAATTCACATTCATATTAAATGAGCCAGCAAATATTTAATCAGAGTGGATTCTGGCGGGAGAAATGTCAGAGTTAATCGTTGCCGGGCAGGAGGGCAGCTCAGCGCGTGCTGTGGGCCATGGCTCTGCAGGACACTTCATAAATATACTTCATATCTGCCCTGGGACTTATTGAGCACTAGGCACAGGGTCATCCTGCAGAGTGGATGCTGTCACCTCACTCATACCCTTTACAGACAGCCTTTACTGTAAAAATTAATTAATCAGGCTATGTTTTTTACAGCCCAATTCATACAGTCCCATTTTTACCATATTCTTCACAGGATAAGCATTTTATATCTCCCATGCACATGCTGGCAAGTGTAGGAGAGGCAGTAGATGTGGGTCGATGTGGGTGAACGTCTATTTGAATAAACCCATTGAATATACACCATCACAAAGAAATCCATTATTATTTTGTTTTAGGCCGGTCCTAAGAAACATTATAAGACTAATAAAATGTAGTAATTTTTTTACGAATAGAATGCCATATTTTTTGTTTAATTATGTTACTGGTCTGTGCAGCCAAATGGCTGCAGCATGTGCATGAAATCACAACCTGGTCTCAGAGCATTTCATGTACGTACAGTTGAAGTCGGAAGTTTACATACACCTTAGCCAAATATATTTAAATTAGTTTTTTCAAAATTTTTGACATTTAATCCTAGTAAAAATTCCCTGTCTTAGGTCAGTTATGATCACCACTTTATTTTAAGAATTTGAAATGTCAGAATAATAGTAGAGAGAATGATTTATCTCAGTTTTTATTTCTTTCATCACATTCCCAGTGTGTCAGAAGTTTACATACACAATTAGTATTTGGTAGCATTGCCTTTAAATTGTTTAACTTGGGTCAAACGTTTCAGGTAGCCTTCCACAAGCTTCCCACAAGAAGTTTGGTGAATTTTGGCCCATTCCTCCTGACAGAGCTGGTGTAACTGATTCAGGTTAGTAGGCCTCTTCTTTTTTTTTTTTTTTTTTGGGGGGTAGATCAGCTTAATATTGCAGATAGATTGATACTTCCATCAATATAATTGTCTGCATCACTTCCAATCCCCCATGTTTTTTTATATATATATACATACACACACATATACACATACACATACAATACATATACATATACATATACATATACATATATATATATATATATATATATATATATATATATATATATATATATACACACAGTGGGGAGAACAAGTATTTGATACACTGCCGATTTTGCAGGTTTTCCTACTTACAAAGCATGTAGAGGTCTGTAATTTTTATCATAGGTACACTTCAACTGTGAGAGACGGAATGTAAAACAAAAATCCAGAAAATCACATTGTATGATTTTTAAGTAATTAATTTGCATTTTATTGCATGATATAAGTATTTGATCACCTACCAACCAGTAAGAATTCCGACTCTCACAGACCTGTTAGTTTTTCTTTAAGAAGCCCTCCTGTTCTCCACTCATTACCTGTATTAACTGCACCTGTTTGAACTCGTTACCTGTATAAAAGACACCTGTCCACACACTCAATCAAACAGACTCCAACCTCTTCACAATGGCCAAGACCAGAGAGCTGTGTAAGGACATCAGGGATAAAATTGTAGACCTGCACAAGGCTGGGATGGGCTACAGGACAATAGGCAAGCAGCTTGGTGAGAAGGCAACAACTGTTGGCGCAATTATTCGAAAATGGAAGAAGTTCAAGATGACGGTCAATCACCCTCGGTCTGGGGCTCCATGCAAGATCTCACCTCGTGGGGCATCAATGATCATGAGGAAGGTGAGGGATCAGCCCAGAACTACACGGCAGGACCTGGTCAATGACCTGAAGAGAGCTGGGACCACAGTCTCAAAGAAAACCATTAGTAACACACTACGCCGTCATGGATTAAAATCCTGCAGCGCACGCAAGGTCCCCCTGCTCAAGCCAGCGCATGTCCAGGCCAGTCTGAAGTTTGCCAATGACCATCTGGATGATCCAGAGGAGGAATGGGAGAAGATCATGTGTTCTGATGAGACAAAAATAGAGCTTTTTGGTCTAAACTCCACTCGCCGTGTTTGGAGGAAGAAGAAGGATGAGTACAACCCCAAGAACACCATCCCAACCGTGAAGCATGGAGGTGGAAACATCATTCTTTGGGGATGCTTTTCTGCAAAGGGGACAGGACGACTGCACCGTATTGAGGGGAGGATGGATGGGGCCATGTATTGCGAGATCTTGGCCAACAACCTCCTTCCCTCAGTAAGAGCATTGAAGATGGGTCATGGCTGGGTCTTCCAGCATGACAACGACCCGAAACACACAGCCAGGGCAACTAAGGAGTGGCTCCGTAAGAAGCATCTCAAGGTCCTGGAGTGGCCTAGCCAGTCTACAGACCTGAACCCAATAGAAAATCTTTGGAGGGAGCTGAAAGTCCGTATTGCCCAGCGACAGCCCCGAAACCTGAAGGATCTGGAGAAGGTCTGTATGGAGGAGTGGGCCAAAATCCCTGCTGCAGTGTGTGCAAACCTGGTCAAGACCTACAGGAAACGTATGATCTCTGTAATTGCAAACAAAGGTTTATGCACCAAATATTAAGTTCTGCTTTTCTGATGTATCAAATACTTATGTCATGCAATAAAATGCAAATTAATTACTTAAAAATCATACTATGTGATTTTCTGGATTTTTGTTTTAGATTCCGTCTCTCACAGTTGAAGTGTACCTATGATAAAAAATTACAGACCTCTACATGCTTTGTAAGTAGGAAAACCTGCAAAATCAGCAGTGTATCAAATACTTGTTCTCCCCACTGTATATATATATATATACATACACATACACATACACATACAGTACATACACATATACACACATACACATACATACATACATACATACATACATACATACATACATATCCTTTAAAAAATATATATTCCCCTTTATTACTTTCCAACCCCGCCACCCTTTCCCCACTTGGAGTAAACTAGTGAACAACAACGCCTAGGCCTCTACTTCCAGCCCATACCCACTATCTACATTTTATGGACACAGTCAATGTTACAGTAATTACATTTTGTTTGTTCTTTCTCCTGAACTTCCTCTACCCTCAACCTCTCCGATCATCTTCATGATGTCCATCTGGTTTGCTTCTATATGCCATATCTTTCTAACTGAGCTCCTTCACAAAAGCTCCCAACCTACAACCCATACACTTATTATGGACACAGCGTGCCTACATTATTAGTTATCTTGTTATTGTTTGTTGTTAGTTGTTATTAGTCCCATCCTTCAATTCCATTCAACACCACCCATCTATCTCTTAACACCATCCATATAGGATTTCTATTTGCCATATATATTTCAACTGTACTGTAATGTCTTACAAAAGTTCTGAACCTTTCTATTCTCATTGTTTCTACAGATTGTGAATTGAAAATAAACATTTTTGCTAATAGTATTATTATGTTATTGATCGATTGACTATGACTTTTCAGATCACCCAGTAGTACTATCTGCAGGGTTAGCTCCAGGTAAATATTGCAATCCTTTAGCCATTCCTGGACCTGTGTCCAAAAACAAGCTACAAATGGACAGTACCAAAACAAATGATCTAATGATTATGTCTCTTCGCAGCAAAATCTGCAGAGCTGGGAAGATTGTATCCCCCATATAAATAACATTCTATTGGTAGCAAGAATTTTATATAATAATTTAAATTGAAAGATTCTAAGTTTTGAATCCGGTGTCGTTTTGCGTATAGTTCATAAACACTATGCCATGGGATCGGTACGTCAAAAATCTCTTCCCAACTATTTTGCAATCTATATGGGACGGCTGTCAATCCTTTGGTCCTGAATTGAAACTGATATACCTTATTATTTATCACAGTTTTCCTTAACCAATTATTTATTTAATGCAAGGCCGACAGACAAGTTCCTTACTTTCTCCTCCTTCCACTTTCCTCTTCCATTTTTGCGGTAAGGCTGCAATTATTTGGTTGTAATTTTGGGTAGAGCAGACATTTCCATATGTTTTTGTTAGCTGCATGTGCGACATAACTCCACCAGTCCTACCGATGATATCATTTACAAAGATTATACCTTTTTTAAACATTTTGTAAAAAAAAAAAGGTTTTTTGTCAATTAGTATATTTGAGTTTAACCACAATATTTGTTGCATTATTTGTTCTGTCGTTTCTGGAGGATTAAATTGAAATTACAACCAACTTTCTATGGCTTGTTTTAGAAATAGTAATATCTGGGAGATTATTTCCTTTTCAAATAACTGAAAGTGAGTGGTTGTAATCTGAATAAAGGGAAAAAGGCCATTCTTGAACATTGGGTGAGACAATCTTACTAATTTGCTAGAGAACCAGTTCGGATTTAAGTATAACTTTTGTATGACTGAAGCTTTTAGTGATAGGTCTAATGCTTTAATATTTAATAATTTCTGTCCTCCGAATTCATATTAATTATATAAATAGGCCCATTTAATTTTGTCTGGCTTGCCGTTCCAAATAAAATGGAATATTTTTTTCTCATATAATTGAAAAAACTGTTCGCTAGGCGTTGGCAAGACCATAAGCAAATACAGTGGGGAGAACAAGTATTTGAAACACTGCCGATTTTGCAGGTTTTCCTACTTACAAAGCATGAAGAGGTCTGTAATTTTTTATCATAGGTACACTTCAACTGTGAGAGACGGAATCTAAAACAAAAATCCAGAAAATCACATTGTATGATTTTTAAGTAATTCATTTGCATTTTATTGCATGAAGTATTTGATACATCAGAAAAGCAGAACTTAATATTTGGTACAGAAACCTTTGTTTGCAATTACAGAGATCATACGTTTCCTGTAGGTCTTGACCAGGTTTTCACACACTGCAGCAGGGATTTTGGCCCACTCCACCATACAGACCTTCTCCGGATCCTTCAGGTTTCGGGGCTGTTGCTGGGCAATACAGACTTTCAGCTCCCTCCAAAGATTTTCTATTGGGTTCAGGTCTGGAGACTGGCTAGGCCACTTACGGAGCCACTCCTTAGTTGCCCTGGCTGTGTGTTTCGGGTCGTTGTCATGCTGGAAGACCCAGCCACGACCCATCTTCAATGCTCTTACTGAGGGAAGGAGGTTGTTGGGTTGTTGGCCAAGATCTCGCGATACATGGCCCCATCCATCCTCCCCTCAATACGGTGCAGTCGTCCTGTCCCCTTTGCAGAAAAGCATCCCCAAAGAATGATGTTTCCACCTCCATGCTTCACGGTTGGGATGGTGTTCTTGGGGTTGTACTCATCCTTCTTCTTCCTCCAAACACGGCAAGTGGAGTTTAGACCAAAAAGCTCTATTTTTGTCTCATCAGAACACATGACCTTCTCCCATTCCTCCCCCTGATCATCCAGATGGTCATTGGCCAACTTCAGACGGGCCTGGACATGCGCTGGCTTGAGCAGGGGGACCTTGCGTGCGCTGCAGGATTTTAATCCATGACGGCGTAGTGTGTTACTAATGGTTTTCTTTGAGACTGTGGTCCCAGCTCTCTTCAGGTCATTGACCAGGTCCTGCCGTGTAGTTCTGGGCTGATCCCTCACCTTCCTCATGATCATTGATGCCCCACGAGGTGAGATCTTGCATGGAGCCCCAGACCGAGGGTGATTGACCGTCATCTTGAACTTCTTCCATTTTCGAATAATTGCGCCAACAGTTGTTGCCTTCTCACCAAGCTGCTTGCCTATTGTCCTGTAGCCCATCCCAGCCTTGTGCAGGTCTACAATTTTATCCCTGATGTCCTTACACAGCTCTCTGGTCTTGGCCATTGTGGAGAGGTTGGAGTCTGTTTGATTGAGTGTGTGGACAGGTGTCTTTTATACAGGTAACGAGTTCAAACAGGTGCAGTTAATACAGGTAATGAGTGGAGAACAGGAGGGCTTCTTAAAGAAAAACGAACAGGTCTGTGTGAGCCTGAATTCTTACTGGTTGGTAGGTGATCAAATACTTATGTCATGCAATAAAATGTAAATTAATTACTTAAAAATCATACAATGTGATTTTCTGGATTTTTGTTTTACATTCCATCTCTCACAGTTGAAGTGTACCTATGATAAAAATTACAGACCTCTACATGCTTTGTAAGTAGGAAAACCTGCAAAATCGGCAGTGTATCAAATACTTGTTCTCCCCACTGTAGGTAAACTGGGATAATACTAGTTAATCAGGGTGATTTTTCCACAAATTGACAGGCACCCACCTTTCCATGGTAGCAAGATCTTATCTATTTTTGCTAACTTTCTATTATAATTCATTGAATTGAGATCATTTATTTCCTTTGGGATATGTATTCCGAGTATATCCACATCACCATCAGACCATTTTATTGGTAAACTACATGGCAATGTAAAAATTGTATTTTTTATTGATCCAATACGTAATATAGTACATTTGTCATAATTTGGTTGTAATCCAGAGAGGTTAGAAAATGTATCTAGATCCTCTATGAGGCTGTGGAGTTATTCTAGTTGTGGATTTAAAAGAAAACATGAATCATCAGCGTACAATGACACCTTTGGTTTTAAGCCCTGGATTTCTAATCCCCTCATATTATTGTTGGATCTGATTTTAATAGCTAACATCTCGATGGCCACAATAAATAGATATGCCGATAGTGGACAACCTTGTTTCACTCCTCTTGACAGTTTAAAACTTTCTGAGAAATAGCCATTATTTACTATTTTACACCTAGGGTTACTATACATGATTTTGACCCATTTTATAAGAGATTCACCAAAATTGAAATGCTCCAGGCATTTATATATAAACCCCAGTCGTACTTTATCAAATGCATTTTCGAAGTCTGCTATGAATAGCAGGCCTGGTTTCTCCGATTTTCCATAATGTTCTATTGTTTCCAATACTTGCCTTATATTATCTCCAATGTATCTTCCTTGTAAAAAACCTGTCTGATTAGAATGAATAATATCCGACAATACCTTTTTAATTCTATGCGCTATACAATTTGCTAGAATTTTTGCATCACAACACTTGTAGGCCTCCTTGCTCGTACTTGTTTTTTCAGTTCTGCCCACAAATGTTCTATAGGATTGAGGTCAGGGATTTGTGATGGCCACTCCAATACCTTGACTTTGTTGTCCTTAAGCCATTTTGCCACAACTTTGGAAGTATGCTTGGGGTCATTGTCCATTAGGAAGACCCATTTGCGACCAAGCTTTAACTTCCTGACTGATGTCTTGAAATGTTGCTTCAATATATCCACATTATTTTCCTTCCTCATGATGCTATCTATTTTGTGAAGTGCACCAGTCCCTCCTGCAGCAAAGCACCCCCACAGCATGATGCTGCCACCCCCATGCTTCACGGTTGGGATGGTGTTCTTCGGCTTGCAAGGCACCCCCTTTTTCCTCCAAACATAATGATGGTCATTATGGCCAAACAGTTCTATTTTTGTTTCATCAAACCAGAGGACATTTCTCCAAAAAGTGTCCCCATGTGCAGTTGCAAACCGTAGTCTGGCTTTTTTATGGCTGTTTTGGAGCAGTGGCTTCTTCCTTGCTGAGAGGCCTTTCAGGTTATGTCGATATAGGACTCGTTTTACTGTGGATATAGATACTTTTGTACCTGCTTCCTCCAGCATCTTCACAAGGTCCTTTGCTGTTGTTCTGGGATTGATTTGCACTTTTCGTATCAAAGTACGTTCATCTCTAGGAGACAGAACGCGTCTCCTTCCTGAGCGGTATGACGGCTGCATGGTCCCATGGTGTTTATACTTGCGTACTATTGTTTGTACAGATGAACTTGGTCCCTTCAAGCGTTTGGAAATTGCTCCCAAGGATGAACCAGACTTGTGGAGGTCTACCATTTCTTTTCTGAGGTCTTTGCTGATTTCTTTCGATTTTCCCATGATGTCAAGCAAAGAGGCACTGAGTTTGAAGGTAGGCCTTGAAATACATCCACAGGTACACCTCCAATTGACTCAAATGATGTCAATTAGCCTATCAGAAGCTTCTAAAGCCATGACAACATTTTCTGGAATTTTCCAAGCTGTTTAAAGGCACAGTCAACTTAGTGTATGTAAACTTCTGACCCACTGGAATTGTGATACTGTGAATTATAAGTGAAATAATCTGTCTGTAAATAATTGTTGGAAAAATGACTTGTGTCATGCAAAAGTATAGTTTGTTAACAACACATTTGTGGAGTGGTTGAAAAACGAGTTTAATGACTCCAACCTAAGTGTATGTAAACTTCCGACTTCAACTGTAAATTCGAGACACTCCATTTAGTATGATATGTTACGTTTTATATGATATTAATTAATTTGTGGATGTCTATCACCCATTTCGTATGATTATAAGTACGAATTTGCAAAATGTACAATATGTTACTAATTTGCAAAATGTACAATATGTTGCGAATTTGTAAAATGTATATGTTACGAATTCTAGCTAGGTGGCTAATATTAGCTAGCTGGCTAATGTTAGCTAGGCGAGGGGGTAGGGTTAGGGTTAAGGTTAAGTTTAGGAGTTAGGTTAAATGGTTAAGATTAGGGTTAGGGGAAGAGTTAGCTAAAATGGTTAAGGTTAGGGGAAGGGTTAGCTAACATGCTAAGTAGTTGCAAAGTAGCTAAAAAGTAGTAAGTAGTTGAAAAGTTGCTAATTAGCTAAAATGCAAAAGTTGTCCATGATGAGATTCGAACTAGCAACCTCGGTTGCTAGTTCGAAGGAACAGAGACTGATTGGCTGAGATAATGGATGGGCTGGACATGCCGAGAGATGAGTTTGGCTTGGTCTGCCATGTAGCACGCTTCTGTCTATAACATGAGATGCTCAGTATGTGTAGGTAATCCTTTCTAACGCAGCTGTTTTGAAAGACATCACAAAGAACTGAAATAGTGTTGCTCTCCACTTTCTGGAGGACCGAGTTTTGAAATCAGTGGAATGCCCGGTGGAAGCAGAATATGATAGCTAAGGAGGTGGAGAAAATTCTGCCGTTTGATTGCAAATATGCAGAGGGAGTCGAAAAGAGAACACACAGAAGGCTGTTGTATAAAACACCTGTCTCCGGATTACATTTTCAAACTAATGACAACCATAGCATCCGTGACATTTCTAATTTGGTCAGACAGTCATACACTTAGCTAACATTACATGTATGATTTGAATAGTAATATTATTCGTATCTCAGAGCCATTTGCATTGCTAGTTATAGCTTAATGTTAGCTAGCTGGCTAACATTGAACCTAGTTGGTTAGCTAATGGCAGATTCATGCAGGGTAGTAACGTTATGAGTTGGGATTATGGTTCATTGTTTAGCTAGCTAGCTAGCTACATGTCTAAACAAAAGACTCCACTATGCAAGTAACCATTTCACTGTACCGTTTACACCTTCTGTATCATGTGCATGTGACAAATAAACTTGATTTGATATATTGTGTGTTTAACAGAGACGGTAATGTGAAGAAAAACATGGCCTGCACCAAAGTCAAATTAGGTTATAACGTTAGGCCAATGAGACAGTGTCCAAATTCTAAAATTCTCCAGTAGAATGCTCTGCTTTTATTTCATCACACTCACAACCGTAAGCTATTTTCTGTAATTAGCTCGCCATTTACTTGTAAATAATTATCTTGTTGTGAGTTTATTTTCCTGTAATAATGAATACAAATTAGCTAAAGTTAAGACGTTGTCAGATATATGATATGGTCATTGTTTGAACTGGCTAGCCAGCTAACTTAACGTTAGCTAGCTAGCTAACAAGCTAGAAAAAATTCACCAAAACATTGTTTAGAAAGTTGTTTTTAGTTGCCTGGTTTACTAGATTGACATATACTAAAATACACCAGTTATCCTATTTTGGACCACCAGACTGCTGATGTCATGCAGCCTGTAGTTTTTGTGTTTATACTTTTTCATAATGACGACAAGTTTGATGTTGGATGACAATAGAATGTTCATGATGTCACTGCGACAACTGTAAACAGACATGTCGATAGACGTAGTATGAACCAGCCTTTAGTCTTGAAATCTTTGGCTGTTTAGTACACTACCATAATCTATGTTTAGCACATGGCCTCACATGTGAATCCTTAAAGAGATGGGTGGGGCTAAGGCTTAAGAGGGTGAGAACGATGCTGAATGGGTGTAGACAAAGAAAAGCTCTCCAGTAGATGCACCAAAACATTCAAGGGCCATTTTCTCAAAGGTGGGGTTACAAGTTTGTCAACTTTCTAAGCAGAATTGCTTTCCCATTGTTCCTCAACTATAGTGTATGATATACTTGTCTCTACTTTTATCCAATGTAAAAAACACAATTTCAAATTTTGGTAGATAAGACCGAATCGAGCCGGTCAGTCACATTTCAAACTCTTGGGTTTACATTTACTATGTTACGTCTAGTCTATGAGACCAGGCTGGAAATCAATAGTTATTTTGTTAATTAAAAAGAGACAAGACACACTTAGGCTACCCTGATCACAGTCAAACAAATTTTACAGTAGGCTAAGAATATAATTAAATAACTGAATAAAATAAAAATAATATTTATACTGTCATATAACATTTATATTTTGAAACTGAGCACAAAGCAAGCCAATGCTTTTTGATCCACGTTTAATCTCTTTTCTACCCTCACTCTGCTTTGTTAGGGAGCAGGTGTAGGGTCTTACATTGAGAGTATCTTCATCATGATACCGATAGAAAATAATAGCAATCTATTTTTAAAAGTATTTGATTCTCGTATTTATATTTCACAACCTCTGCGGGCTTTTAGATATGCCTATACAGTTGCTGCAGAAAGTATTAAGACCCCTTGACTTTTTCCACATTTTGTTACGTTACAGCCTTATTCTCAAATTGTTTAAATTGTTCCCCCCCACCCCACCAATGTACACACAATACCCCATAATGACAAAGCAAAAACCGTAAAAAAAAAAAATGTTTGCTAATTTATTAAAAACTGAAATATCACATTTACATAAGTATTCAGACGCTTTACTCAGTACTTTGTTGAAACACCTTTGGCAGTGATTACAGCATCGAGTCTTCTTGGGTATGACGCTAAAAGCTTGGCACACCTGTATTTGGGGAGTTTCTCCCATTATTCTGGGCCACTCAAGGACATTCAGAGACTTGTCCTGAAGCCACTCCTGCTTTGTCTTGGCTGTGTGCTTAGGGTCATTGTCCTGTTGGAAGGTGAAAATTCGCCTCAGTCTGAGGTCCTGAGCAGGTTTTCATCAAGGGTCTCGCTGTACTTTGCACCGTTCATCTATATACACTGAGTGTACAAAACATTAAGAACATGACATATCCATGACAAAGACTGGCCAGGTGAATCCAGTTGAAAGCTATGATTCCTTATTGATGTCACTTGTTAAATCCACTTCAATCAGTGTAGATGAAGGGGAGGAGACAGGTTAAATAAGGATTTTCAAGCCTTGAGACAATTGAGACATGGATTGTGTATGTGTGCCATTCAGAGGGTGAATGGGCAAGACAAAATATTTAATTGCCTTTGAATGGGGTATGGTTTTTTCACGCTCAACAGTTTCCTGTGTGTATCAAGAATGGTCCTCCACCCAATGGACATCCAGCCAACTTGACACAACTGTGGGGAGGGGGGGTATTTGGAAGGTGTTCTTACAGTTTTGTACACTCAGTGTAGCTTCCCCATATGACACTCAGTTACCAATCTCATATAGCTTCACCACATTGCAGATGCACAATGGATTGGAGTGAATGGATGGATTCAGCTTGTTTCCACTGAGTTTTAGAGAAATAATTTGGTTTTAGAGATAGTACCGTGAGTGGCAATGTGAGCATTGTTTGTAGAGTAGTGGAGTGTACAGTATTAGTGGTAAAAGCTGTTAAAGGAGGTGAGGGAGAGAGAAAGTCAGTAGCAGTCTAAAAAGTGTTTATGTCTTTTGGAGAGGTGGCTGAGTTAGCCGTGTTTATATGCCTTGTGTTTGGCCTCAGATGAGGATAATACAGACCGCTTATATAACATTGAATAAAAAACAGATAAATAGATGATTAGATTAAATATAATATAATTATATATAATATAATAATCTGCTTATCTTTTTTCATTCATTATCGTCATTTGTGCTTGTGATGTTTTTGGATTACCTTGTATAAACCACATAAAAAGAAACCTTTCTCTAGATATTATTTTAATGATTTTATGCATCATGAACAGGACAATCTCAAATTGTCACAAAAACATTTTTATGTTCTAATGCCAAGAAAACAAATTGCGTAGAAATGTCCTGGTAATGACATTCTGTTGAGAGAGCGAACAGGAGAACTATGTTGTGCAGAACATCAATAAAATAAAACAAATCAGTCCCAGAAAATAATATATTCCCATGGACAAATAACTACGACATAAAACATATGGTTTGTGGTTTGGCTTGGCCCTTACATATGTATCCAATTTCCGTTATTTTGTATTTCTTTGCCAAAGGAACCCTATTCCACTCAATTATTGGGAAACAGGGCGACCAAGAGCTCTGAAACAGAGTTGGTTTCAATTTGATTTTAATCGATCCTCTCCCCTGGTTTGTGTTGGGCTTGGCTGTGACTGGCTTCCTCTCTGATGAGATTGCATTCTACAGCAGTGATAACAGCATCACAACATGGCTGAACAGGGGCCAGTTTGGGGCTGGAGAGAGGAGTGTGTGGGGCTGATGAGGGGCCAGTGTGGGGCCCGGAGAGAAGAGTGTGTGGGGCTGATGAGTGGCCAGTGTGGGGCCAGAGAGAGGGGTGTGTGGTTTTCCAGAAATCCTGGTTGGAGGATACCGGATTTCCTGCGTAATCCCTCCTGATTCCAGGAATCCTCCAACTGGGATTTCGGGAAAACCTGGGAATTTATTGAACGTTTCAGGAATTTTGCAACCCTAATCCCAAGACAATGCTTTCACTGAGGTCTGAGAATTGAAGCTGAGATCCGCGTAAGGTGAAACAGCGCCACTGGTTTCCCCCAGATGCAATTGTAATTGTTTTTGTTTTGTTTATGAAAGAAGGAGAGGAGCGTCCAACATCTTGGTAAAATAAATAGTAGTACATGCTCTGCAGTTCTATGCGCATGCAATGATGTGCAATGATGTCAGTGGAAAAAAAACAGTGTTCGTTGTTTGAAGTAACGTCTTTGTTGTTGTAATATCGCAAACGGACGTGGCAGTGTCACCGCTACGGATTCCAGTTTTAAGACCCATTCCAGGCTTAGCTTCTAAGTGACCCAGCTCTTTATACAGTAAGATTAGCACAGATGGTGCCTGTGAGTGTTGCTGGAGCCTTGAAAACGGTTGTGCTCAGGAGGTCCTGGCAATAAGTATTGAGGGGAAGTGGGGCCAGAGCACGGGAGCAGCTCTGTTTGCTCTATATCTGGCAGTGTACAGTAGTAGCCAGCCACACAGTGCAGGGGTGAGGGTTTCACATCTTCATGCCAACCATTTTGATTAGACCCATATTTGATCCTAGAGTGTGCCAGCCGGCGTCAGCGATTGGCTCAATTCCCAATTCAATTAATTATTGGTAGCCACTCAGAGGCTGTGGAAGCTCATCAGTGGGGCTGTGTGGGAAAATCCCCAGACATATCCTGTCTTTCGTTTGATCGTCCTCTGAAGCTAACACAGCACTTTGAAAACAGCTGGCATGGCCCTTTGCTAGGTGCCCAAAATAGGCAGTTATCACTGGTGAACAGTGTTGTGGAGTACATGTAGTTTAACAAGTAATTTAACTACATTTTGTAGTAGCTTGGTAGTAGTTGAACTAAATTCAAATCTAGGTAGTGTTTTCAGTAGTTAATTACTTTTCTGCCATGTAGCGGTGTAGCTAACTACTAGAACTACACACTACTTTATTTGCAATAAAAAAGAAAATATGGGAGAAGTCGGCAAGATTTTCCTTTTTTTTCTGCATCAGACCTGTTTGATTCTCACTTGAAACAGAGTTTTTGTGTTTAATAGACTAATTTACACATTCTGTCATTCTGTCAATCTGACTCCAAAGTGCTCAGTTCTTGCAATTTCTAGTCTTTGACATTTCAGATTTAGTAGTTTGGATGTAGTGAACTACTTTTTAAGGGTAGCTTTCGTGTAGCTTAACTTATTTCAGTGTGAAGTAATTGGTAGCTTGGTAAACTATTTCAGAGTAGCTTCCCCAACACTGCTGGTTAGACACTGTTTATTACAGTTAGTGACATGATTCTTTGGCACAGAAGTTGTACAGATGTGTCTCACACTAGTTGTAGTAGGTACAGTGTCTCACACTAGTTGTAGTTAGGTACAGTGTCTAACACTAGTTGTAGTTAGGTACAGTGTCTAACACTAGTTATAGTTACATCTCACAAACTATCCAGAGGGAGCTCTGCAATTACCACAAGATAGTGAACATCAGCCAGACAGTAGATATCTTGAACACCAGTAATAGTTTGAATACCTACAATCCATCAGATGAGCCATAATTGTCAACATCTGTCTTTGGGAGAGAGATACAGTCTATAGCCTATAGAGATTGGGTGGAAGATTCAGTGCTGTTCTAACTGTGAAAGTATTTAATACCTCGCCTGGTGAGGTTAGCACATAAATAATATTTAATGCTACCAAGGGAAGGAGGAATACCAAAGTACAAATGTAAGAAACTGAAGGATGTGAGGAAACGTTAGTACAGTGTTGAGAAAGACATAAAGAGGTACTACCAATAGCACATTTCTAATGTTTGTAAACAAGTGAATTCTTACACAGTGGCACGCAATGAAGTGGCAGATGCCAATAATGCCCATGCATTTGGCACAAAAAGGATCCAACAGACCAGTCACAGGATGGGGTTTTATGGGAGCCATATAAAGCTTAGAAATTAAGCCCATGGGTGGCAGGGAAAAGGCTCATTGTAATCCTTATAATACTCAATGGACCATTAAGCTCACTGGTGTCCTTTTTACAGTGAAAGAGAAGAGGTAAATAAAAGGCTCTAAAAATAATGTTATCCTATACTGTAGCAACTGGCCCTGTACAGTAGCCTTAGCTGAGTGTGGTGTAATGGAGTAACTACATTGGTTTTGAGAAACATTTTCTGAGCATAATCAAAGGAAAGACATTATCGTTTCCAGCCATTTCTTTTTACTCTGTCGTTTCCATGGCACCATATTGGTGCCTATTGGTGCCATGGAAACTAAATAGTAAAAATAAATGGGTGGAAAGTGATAATAGCTTTCCTTTGATACTAGTGCATTAAGCAAATCAAAATTGGACTGTGCAGGTTCCACCTACCATTTCCACAAAAACAGAATCAGCTTAATTTTTTTTCCACATGACACTAGGCTGTGTGAAAACACAATATATTCATGAAGCTTTTCAATTCAGGGAGGGAAGGAGAGAGGGAGGGAGAAGGAAGGAAGGAAGGAAGGAAGGAAGGAAGGAAGGAAGGAAGGAAGGAAGGAAGGAAGGAAGGAAGGAAGGAAGGAAGGAAGGAAGGAAGGAAGGAAGGAAGGAAGGAAGGAAGGAGAGATAGAGAAAGAGAGGGAGCGAGTGTGATTGAGAGCCTGAGAGAGAATTAACAAAACAGTGCAGCAACCTTTACAGCTTTACAGATTCAGATGAACCAACCCAGAAAAGGAGCCATTAAATCCCAAAAGGAGCCATTGATGGGCCCAACAGAGGAGGTTCTTTCATCTTGTCCTCCCTACACGGGTGTCACCCTACAGCCTAAAATCTGAGAAAATACCTCAGATTCCTCCACTCCTCTGAGACTCTGGCCCACCATGCTGTCTCTCCACCCAGCCAGCCCAGCACCCTGCCCCGCGGCCCTAGACGGACATTTGAAAATCACTTGAGTGAATTGGCTCTCTGAGGGCTCCCTTAAAGAAGTAATTATTTGCAGTGATGCTGAATGGGGAAGCTCTGTCAATGGGAGATCAAATGATGTCTTCCACTCACCAGCCCGAACAAAGCGATCATTCAGGGCCCACAGAATATCTGTATTTTTCCCCTGGAGGGAAGCGTTTCCCCTTGCTTCCAGGTTTCCCACTCGCAGGATCCCTTGGCTTTAATTAAGAAATAAATCTCATAGTTACGTTATTCTCTGAAATTCAGTCCACTGTGATTGAAGGAGAGACATTTGTTTTCGGGTCACAGTGGGTTTAGTCAATGGAAATAAAGGGAGAGCAAGGAGGAGGAGAGGATGTGTGTTAGGAAATGAAGGCAATTGCAGAAATTTGCAGCAGCACTTCAGAAATGTCATATTTTAAACACCCTTTAAAAACAGTCTGAACATCTAATTACATATCTGAATACAAGATGAGTTCAGGGTTCCCAACAAATGACTAGCTTTACAGTAGTTATATCATTTCCAAGGGGTAGACAGAGACCCAGCTTAAATCAACACAAATCACGTGCCGATAAACACACACACACACACACACACACACACACACACACACACACACACACACACACACACACACACACACACACACACACACACACACACACACACACACACACACACACACACACACACACACACACACACACACACACACACACACACACACACACAAACACCCCACACACGCACGCATACACACACCACAGTGACTTGGAGTCATTAATTAACTGAAAGGAAGGCTCTTTGTTTTTCCATGTTGACCGAACAGGAAGCCACTTCACTGAGCTTGCTAGAGAGGGGGACACAGCTTGCACTCTTTCCCAGGTTCTACGTTACACCTTATCTTACATCAGCCGTCCTGCCCTTTGCCTCAGTAATAGACCAGATCAGAATCTTTTCCAGGGATTTGTTTCGCATCTAAGCAATGCGTGCATGTCAAAATCCAACATCCTGGCTACTCATTACTCCACACCACTGCCCAGTGGCCTGTGTTCTTAAACACAGTCTGGATTTAACGACCCAACAAACATGGGCAAAGGTATCTGGATGTTGCTGGCATACGCCTTGGCAGAGAGAGATGGTCCCATCCACCTCAGCCTTATTTTCACTCCACTTAGCAAGCCAATCAGACGGCAACAAACATATTGATCTATATTGACTGAGCGAGAGAAAGAGAGAGAGAAAGAGATGGTGGTGCATTCACAAGCAAACCAATGTGACGGTGCTCAATGCATGTCAAGCAATGGTAGTTTGAAAGAGTAAAAGAGCTTGTGTTGTACTTATATGGTATGTTTTTTTCTTCTTTATTTGGCTATATTGTCTCTTCTGACGTATTCTTTTGAATGTATATTTCAGATTTCAGAAAATGACAGAATGCACTTTTAGATGAAATTAGAATGTGAAAACTTGAATGACAAACTGAAACCTGACTTCAACAGCAGCCAATGATCCCCTAAAGCCCAGACTCAGCTAAAGAGCCAAGAAGTCATCTTACCTCACCTGGGCTCACCTGACCTGTCTGTTTAATTCTGTACAGAATGAATCACCAAACCCCATATCCTGTCCTGTCCATTGACACGCACAAATGCACGCATTTATGCTAATATTATGCTAATTCGATTTCCACGGGGCGCGGACATCAACTCTAGGTGGTTTAAACTGTGAGGGTCGTAAGGAACAACCTATTTTAACAGCCTGGGAGTCTAATGAAACCCAAAAGGCACATCCAAAGTTGGCACATATAAAGTTAAAAGTTGCAGCAGAAAATGGCCACTGGGACAAAAATGACTTGGCACAGTGTGAGCTAAATACAGTATTACTTGAGCATATTATACTGTACTGTACATGAATCAGCCGCAAGAGCAGAGATTTACTGAGCTACATTTCAGCTTTCAAAATAGTCCTTCATTGTAGACTGCTTGAAAGGCACAATGTATAGAAAGCACACGTCCTCACAATGTCCATGGACTCTCTACTCTGTCTAAAGATCTCCTCAAGGATAACCAGACCAGCCTGGTGACTATTTTGAGCAATAGAGATTGAGCAGACTGCAGAGGCCATGGCCTAAACCTTAGCACACAAAAATAGTGTATGATGAGAATGAGAAGCGTGCGAACCTGACTCTCACCCTGACTCTCACTGCTTTATCTCTGCAGTGGATCGCCTCTAAAGGGTCAGGCTATATTGGCTTTTAATATGAGCTCTGCAATGGTGAACAATCATGTCAGGCAGTGGCCAGGACCCACTGGGCTGGATGCACTTGTTTGGGGGGAGAGAGGGGGATGGGATGTAGGGTTGGGTTTGAAGGTTCTGTGAACATGCCTCCTCTTGCGGAACAGCCACTGAACCATGGGCCTCCTCATCACGCCAATCTGCCTGAAAAGGCAGAGTAGTGCCGGCAGCCGGATATCATCACAGCCACATCAATTAAAGAGGGGCCATCATTAGAGTGAGTCCCTGCTGCTCACTGCTGTTTCTATTTCTGGACAGACTGTTGTTATTGTTGTAACTCTTTTTGCCTCTTCACTCAGACAGGAAGGAAGACGCTAACAGGTTGCTTAATAATGAAGAGGAGCATAGTGAAATCTACTGTAACCTCAATCTCCAATCCAATACGGGAAGTTAAGAATTAGTATCCAAAAAAGTGCATTGCTGTTGCACGCTACTCATTTAGTTTAGGTGCTGCCCTTTAGAGGTTAAATTCCCAGATTCTCAGTAAACTGATTAAACAAAAGGAAAAGGTGCAACTCTACTGATCAGTTAAGAATTAGTATCATTGATTTTCAGGTCTCAGAATGCACATCCCTTTTCTGTCCATGCAACAAAATGTCACATGACATGGGATTGAGAAAAAGGAAATCAAGAAACTGCAGTTTTTGCATTTTATGGGAGGTTATGTACAGTGGGTATCATAAGTATCCACCCCCTTGGATTTCTTCACATTTTATTGTGTTACAAAGTGGGATTAAAATGGATTTGACATTTTTTGTCAACAATCTATGTCCGCAAAAAATGTAACATTTCTTAACAATTGATGAACAATTAAACACTAATACAGTGGGGAGAACAAGTATTTGATACACTGCCGATTTTGCAGGTTTTCCTACTTACAAAGCATGTAGTGGTCTGTAATTTTTTATCATAGGTACACTTCAACTGTGAGAGACGGAATCTAAAACAAAAATCCAGAAAATCACATAGTATGATTTTTAAGTAATTAATTTGCATTTTATTGCATGACATAAGTATTTGATACATCAGAAAAGCAGAACTTAATATTTGGTGCATAAACCTTTGTTTGCAATTACAGAGATCATACGTTTCCTGTAGGTCTTGACCAGGTTTGCACACACTGCAGCAGGGATTTTGGCCCACTCCTCCATACAGACCTTCTCCAGATCCTTCAGGTTTCGGGGCTGTCGCTGGGCAATACGGACTTTCAGCTCCCTCCCAAAGATTTTCTATTGGGTTCAGGTCTGGAGACTGGCTAGGCCACTCCAGGACCTTGAGATGCTTCTTACGGAGCCACTGCTTAGTTGCCCTGGCTGTGTGTTTCGGGTCGTTGTCATGCTGGAAGACCCAGCCACGACCCATCTTCAATGCTCTTACTGAGGGAAGGAGGTTGTTGGCCAAGATCTCGCGATACATGGCCCCATCAATCCTCCCCTCAATACGGTGCAGTCGTCCTGTCCCCTTTGCAGAAAAGCATCCCCAAATAATGATGTTTTCACCTCCATGCTTCACGGTTGGGATGGTGTTCTTGGGGTTGTACTCATCCTTCTTCTTCCTCCAAACACGGCGAGTGGAGTTTAGACCAAAAAGCTCTATTTTTGTCTCATCAGACCACATGACCTTCTCCCATTCCTCCTCTGGATCATCCAGATGGTCATTGGCAAACTTTAGATGGGCCTGGACATGCGCTGGCTTGAGCAGGGGGACCTTGTGTGCGCTGCAGGATTTTAATCCATGACGGCGTAGTGTGTTACTAATGGTTTTCTTTGAGACTGTGGTCCCAGCTCTCTTCAGATCATTGACCAGGTCCTGCCGTGTAGTTCTGGGCTGATCCCTCACCTTCCTCATGATCATTGATGCCCCACGAGGTGAGATCTTGCATGGAGCCCCAGACCGAGGATGATTGACCGTCATCTTGAACTTCTTCCATTTTCTAATAATTGCGCCAACAGTTGTTGCCTTCTCACCAAGCTGCTTGCCTATTGTCCTGTAGCCCATCCCAGCCTTGTGCAGGTCTACAATTTTATCCCTGATGTCCTTACACAGCTCTCTGGTCTTGGCCATTGTGGAGAGGTTGGAGTCTGTTTGATTGAGTGTGTGGATAGGTGTTTTTTATACAGGTAATGAGTTCAAACAGGTGCAGTTAATACAGGTAATGAGTGGAGAACAGGAGGGCTTCTTAAAGAAAAACTAACAGGTCTGTGAGAGCCGGAATTCTTACTGGTTGGTAGCTAATCAAATACTTATGTCATGCAATAAAATGCAAATTAATTACTTAAAAATCATACAATGTTATTTTCTGGGTTTTTGTTTTAGATTCCGTCTCTCACAGTTGAAGTGTACCTATGATAAATTATAGACCTCTACATGCTTTGTAAGTAGGAAAACCTGCAAAATCGGCAGTGTATCAAATACTTGTTCTCCCCACTGTATATCAACCTCAGATTGCAATTCTATAACAAACATTTGGCAAAACACAACACACAATTCTCTACCTTTGGCACAACCTTCACAAATAACATCTCTTGTGTGCAAATTAAAAGCAACACTGTTCAACAAGCTAAGCTCAATTACCAATTGATCACTTTCACTCTTCACATGTGCAAACACTAATTGCGTAAATGTTCACTTTGCAATCAGACCTTTGGTATTGATAAAAATGCCACAGGTGAGTACTCCTGTGTTTGGAGAACAATGGAAGCAAACTTGGTAGAGGTGGAGGTGGGGGTAGAGGTAGTGGTGGAGGTGGGGGTAGAGGTAGAGGTGGAGGTGGGGGTAGAGGTAGAGGTGGAGGTGGGGGTAGAGGTAGAGGTGGAGGTGGAGGTGGGGGTAGAGGTAGAGGTGGAGGTGGGGGTAGAGGTAGAGGTGGAGGTGGGGGTAGAGGTAGAGGTAGAGGTGGGGGTAGAGGTAGAGGTGGAGGTGGGGGTAGAGGTAGAGGTAGAGGTGGGGGTAGAGGTAGAGGTGGAGGTGGAGGTGGGGGTAGAGGTAGAGGTAGAGGTAGAGGTAGAGGTAGAGGTAGAGGTAGAGGTAGAGGTAGAGGTAGAGGTAGGGGTAGAGGTAGAGGTAGCGGTAGAGGTTGAGGTAGAGGTGGAGGTGGAGTTGGAGGAAGACCAAGAACAAGGAGAGTAATCTCTGATTAAATTCAGGCGACTGTGGTGGATCATGTGGTCAACATGGTTTGACCTTGAGAGAGGCTGGGCAGAGAGTGCAGCCCAATCTGAGCCGCTTCACTGTAGCATCCATCATCCAGACGTTCCAAAATGAGAATAGATACAGTATGTACTGCAGACATGGGACCTATCTACTACTTTTACTACTTGACAGTACAACATAAAGCACAGTAAAGACTGTAGATTCCAATACATACAGAAAGGGGAAACAGAGTAAATGTTTCATGTATTACTGTATGTATGAAATTGGGTGCTATACTACTTTGTAACATGTTTATCTTGTATACTGTACTACTGTAGTGTTTACTGTACTGTATGCTATTTTGTTTTTGTACAACTGAAAGACGACAACCACGTGGTGGTAGAACGCATCTATTTACAGACAAATAACAGGCTGCCATTGTGCAAATGGTTAATAATTCCATAAGACTGAGGAAAATCCAACAACAGATTATTGAAAACCCTGCCATCTTCCATAACATCAGACTGAGCTCATCAACCATAGCCCGCATCCTGCATTTGTGTTCCTTTCTTTTTTGAGTACACACAAACAATATACAGTATAACAACAAATTCTTAGTCTTTACACTGAAATAGGTTCTGATAGTAGTGATTTGAATATGCCACATTAGTGTGATCTCGTTTGTCACTAAGTTAGATTCATTTGATGTGTGTGTGTGTCTCATTTGTATGCAGAGTTTCATTTTGGGAGCAGGGAGTACATGATTTTGATTGCTGGGTTTAATTTTGTTTCTGTTTTGTGTTTTGTGTTTAGAGTTTTGAGTACCTGAGATGTAGTTTCAGCAAACGTGTGTTAACAATTGGGAAAAACTGTAACTCTTTTCTGGATATCTTCAGAACTACCCACAATGAACTATTTCTCAACGCCATATGGAGGATCTACTCTGTGCTAATGAGTTCGTATGCTAGCTCAGTAGCTAGCTCAAGTTGGCTAATGTTGGCCACACCGCATGCTCTTCACAGACTTTGTGGCTGTGTTATCTAGTGGGAACCCGTTAGCACTGCAGGCTCTGGTGCCTTCTTGCCGTGGGCTCAAAACGAAAGAGAAAATCATACCTGCTTGCTTTAATTGTGTAACTGTGGTACCTCGTCTGTTCTCCCTTTTGTTTTGTCAACTTTTTCGGCATGTTCTCTGTGTAGTAGGCTATGGGAGTTTTGTAACTTTTTCCACCTTGGCATAGTGCTAGCGCGCCAGCTGACGGACATCTGGAATCTATCTATTTTGGAAAATAGCTCATGTTAATTGGATAAATAGCTTACGTTAGCTGGCTGGCTAGCTTGCTAAGATAACTGCATATAGCTAACATTATATGATATTTGGTTAGATGGCGTTATGTATGTCCAAAACGTTGGTTTACTTTAATGTAGCTGTAAGCTAGGTGTTGATAGCAACTGGCTGACTAATGTAACGTTAGCAGGCTGGTAGGGCTAGCGTTAGCAGGCTAGTAGGGATAACGTTAGCAGGCTAGTTGGCTAGCAACCTTGCAAGTTGATTTGTAACAAAAAATGTATAAAGTATTTGCTTGTAAGTTGGCAGAAAATTGAATTGAAACCAGTATTCATGAGTGCAAATGATTTGGTTTAATTTGAAGTTATACATTTGAAGTTATTTCTGTTGGAATTTACATTATAGGTACATTACTTTTGTATTCTTTGGAATTCTGATCCGCTTTATGTAATAACTCCAATAATAGAAATGTAAGGTGTAACTTTGTATTGGGACTTTTGATGTGTATACTAATGCAAATCCACATGTTACATGTGTTTACATTTATGCTAACTACCCTTTAAGTCAAAACTGAAACTGAACATACCCTGTCTTCTTGGTAAGCAACTCCAGTGTAGATTTGATGCAACCACCACCATGCTTGAAAATAAGAATGAAAAATGGCGCAGCCATTTTACGGACTCCTGACTATTTTGTGTGTTTTTTTGCTTCTGGACATCATAACAGTGATCACTAGCTTCGATTTGGATGAAGATTTCTACTTCAATGAGTCGGCGGCACAGAACATACTGCTCACCCCGGACCAGGCCCTAATCACCGACACTCGGAAGAGAAAGAGACAGTGCGGGTACCCTGATGAAGCTACTGCGAGAGTAAATAATCTGCCTCTCCCCTTTGTTCTGTTGGCAAATGTACAATTACTGGAGAACAAACTCTGTTCAAGATTATCCTATCAACAGGACCTGAAGAATCCTATCATCGGGACATGAAGAACTGTAATATCCTATGTTTCTCAGAAACTTGGCTGAACAAGGACATGGATAATATTCTAACTGGTTTTTCTATGCATTGGCAGGAACGAACAGCAGCATCGGGTAAGCTCAAGGGGGGTGGTGTGTGTCTCTTTGTTAACAACAGCTGGTGCGCAATCTCTAATATTAAGGAAGTCTAGAGGTTCTGCTCTCCTGAGTTAGAATAACTCATGATAAGCTGTAGACCAAACTATTTACCAAGAGTTTTCATCTATATTTTTTGTAGCTGTCTATTTACCACCACAAACCGATGCTGGCATTAAGACCACACTCAATGAGCTGTATAGGCCCATAAGCAAACAACAAAATGCTCATTCAGAGGTGGCACTCCTAGTTGCTGATGATTTTATTGCAGGAAAACTAATTTCTACAGGACTAAGATCGAATCCTACTACACTGGCTCTGACGCTCTTTGGATGTGGCGGGGCTTGCAAACTATCACGGATTACAAAGGGAAACCCAGCCGCGAGCTGCCCAGTGATGCAAGCTTACCAGATGAGCTAAATGCCTTCTATGCTCGCTTCGAGGCAAGCAACACTGAACCATGCATGAATGCACCAACTGTTCCCGGACGACTGTGTGATCATGCTCTCCGTAGCAGATGTGAATAAGACCTTTAAACAGGTTTACATTCAGATTACCAGTTCGCATACCACCCCAACAGATCCACAGATGACACAATCTCTATTGCACTCCACACTGCCCTTTCCCACTTGGACAAAAGGAACACCTACCTGAGAATGCTGTTAATTGACTACAGCTCAGTGTTCAACACTATAGTGCCCTCCAAGCTCATCACTAAGCTAAGGACCCTGGGACTGAACACCTCCCTCTGCAACTGGTTCCTGGACTTCCTGACGGGATGCCCCCAGGTGGTGAGAATAGGCAATAACACAGCACGCCCCCATTCACATTGACAGGGCTGTAGTGGAATGGATGGAGAGCTTCAAGTTCCTCGGTGTCCACATCACTAAGGATCTTTCATGGTCCAAACACACCAACACAGTAATGAAGAGGGCATGACAATGCCTCTTCCCCCTCAGGAGGCTGAAAATAATTGGCATGGGCCCTCAGATCCTCAAAAAGTTATACAGCTGCACCATTGAGCGCATCTTGACTGCCTGCATCACCACTTGGTATGGCAACTGCGTGGCATCCGGCCGCAAAGTGCTACAGAGGGTAGTGCGGACGGCCCAGTACATCACTGGGGCCGAGCTCCCTGCCATTCAGGACCTCTATACCAGGCAGTGTCAGAGGAAGGCCCTAAAAACTGTTAAAGACTCCAGCCACCCAAGTCATAGACTGTTCTCTCTGCTACCCCACGGCAAGCGGTACTGATGCACCAATTCTAGAACCAACAGGACCCTGAAAAGCTTCTACCCCTAACCCATAAGACTGCTAAATAGTTAGTTAAATAGTTAAACAAATAGCTACCCGGACTATCTGCATTTATCCTTTTTGCACTAACTTTTTTGACTCATCACATACGCTGCTACTACAGTTTACTATCTGTCACTTTATTACTAGTTATATGTACATATCTACCTCAATTATGTCTTACCCCTGCACATCAACTCAGTACTGGCACCCCTTGTATATAGCCAAGTTATCGTTACTCATTGTGAATCTATTATTACGTTTTACTTTTCTATTATTTCTTTATTTTCTTTCTCTCGTCATTGTTGGGAAGGGCCCCTAAGTAAGTATTTCACTGTTAGTCCAGACCTGTTGTTTACGAAGCATGTGACTAATACAAATTGATTTGATTTGAAATAAGGAGGTAGTTACTCAGTGACTCTTTGCATTTAGGCCAAAAAGTTGATTTCTTTGTAGAGTTTTCTTGCAGTATAACTTTAGTGCTTTGTTGCATACAGGATGCATGTTTTGTAGGATTTTTATTCACTATATTTACATTGTTCTTTTCACTCTGTCATTTTGGTCAGTGGTTCTCAACTGGTTTTGCTTCAGGAACCAAACTGAACCAGGTTGTCTTAGTTGCGACCAAATATTTGCATTGTGAAAAATAATCACCAAAATACAATCTGGAAAACTATTTTTAATGGTATATTGATAGTAAATGTAGCAATTATATGACGAGGGAACAATATTCCCACCTCATTCATTGTCAATAATACAATTTTGCTCATATGTTAACAAACACATTGGTTTGAGATCAAAAATCAACCCAAATTGCACTACTAATAGCTCTACACTGACAGACTGACCAGGTGAATCCAGGTAAAAGCTATGGTCCCTTATTGATGTCACTTGTTAAATCCACTTAAATCAGACCCCTTGAAGGGGAGGAGACAGGTTAAAGAAGGATTTTAAAACCTTTAGACAATTGAGACATGGATTGTGTATGTGTCCCATTCAGAGGGTGAACGGGCAACGCATTTTCCCGTGTGTATCAAGAATGGTCCACCACCCAAAGGACATCCAGCCAACATTACACAACTGTGGGTAGCAGTGGAATGCTTTCCACACCTTGTAGAGTCCATGCTGACTGATTGAGGTTGTTATGAGGGCAAATGGGGGTGCAACTCAATATCAGGAAGGTATTCCTAATGTTTTGTGCACTCAGTGTATATGGAAAATACTGTGATTGAAGAACAATTGTTCAGAGATTAAATTATTTTAAAATGTATGTTCATTATAATTTCTACACTATTTCTACCTGGTTTGAGTCGTTTAAGTTCAGATTTTTATTTATTTAGTTTTTCTCAGACACCCGCGGCCCATTCAAAACCTCCCTCGACCCAAATTTGGGTCACGACCCACCAGTTGAGAATCGCTGATTTAGGTAATTATTGTGGAGTAATGACAATGTTGTTGATCCATTCTCAGTTTTCTCCCATCACAGCCATTGAACTCTGTAGCTATTTTAAAAACACCAAAGGCCTCATTGTGACATCCCTGAGCAGTTTCCTTCCTGTACTGCTTGAATCTGTTCAGAAGGACAACTGGGTGGTTTAATACATCACCCACAGCATAATTATTAACTTGACCATGCTTAAAGGGATATTCAATGTCTGATTTGTTATTGTTACCCATCTACCAATCACTGCCCTTCTTTATGAGTCTTTCAAAAGCTCCCTGGTCTTTGTAGTTGAATCTGTGCTTGAAATTCAATACTTGACTGAGGGGACTTACAGATATTGTATGTATGGGGGACAGAGGAAGGGGTAGTCATTCAAAAATCATGTCAATCCCTATTATTTTACACAGAGTGAGTCCATGTAACTTTTATGTGATTTGTTAAGCCAAATTTTACTCCTGAACAAATTTAAGCTTGCCTAAACATAGGGGGTGAATATTTATGCAACGACTTTATTTAAGTGATTTAATTTGTATTAATTTGTAAAAAATTAATAAAATAAGAATTGTCTTTTCATTTTGACATTACAGTATTTTGTGTAGATCAATGACAAAAAAATCAATTAAATCCATTTAAATCCCACTTTGTATCGCAACAAAATGTGAAAAAAATCCAGGGGGGCTGAATACTTACAATACCCATGTATGTGTTGTGTGTGCATTGGCGAGTGGTGTGATATATAATATAATATAATATAATATGCCATTTAGCAGACGCTTTTATCCAAAGCGACTTACAGTCATGCGTGCATACATTTTTTTTTTGTGTATGGGTGGTCCCGGGGATCGAACCCACTAGCTTGGCGTTACAAGTGCCGTGCTCTACCAGCTGAGCTACAGAGGACCACTGATATGAGTGTGTGCTGCTGCTGCAGAGGGGAGAATACATGCAGCTGGGCTGCAGACAGGCAATATGACAGCTGCCGAGCCGTGCTGTGGGTTCACAGGACTGAGGAAGCTTCTGTACTGCAGCCTCTCTCACAGGATGAATACAATATGAAGTGCACATAGCACTCCAGTCCCAGCTCAAACGCAGAGAGAGCGAGAGAGAGACATTGAGAGAGAGAGAGGTGTAGTAGAGACGAGGAGGAAAATAGTATAAAAGTTTCAAGTTTTAATGTCACGTGTACACGTACCGTGAAATGCTTTTCTTGCAAGCTCTTATCCCAACAATGCAGTAATCAATATCAATGTAGTGCTATAAAATAAAGAAAAGTAGAACAAAAACACACAAGAAATAAAAATAAAAATAATAAGAACACGAGAAAGTAAGTAAGCTATATACAGGGTCAGTTCCAATACCCTATTTACAATGTGCAGGGATACAGCCTTATTCTAAAATTGATTAAATAGTTTTTTCCCTTCATCAATCTACACACAATACCCCATAATGACAAAGCAAAAACAGGTTTTTAGAAAGTCACACAGCCTTTTCCCAGCCCAGGTATAATCATACCAGCAACACTTGAGGTTACATTCCCCATGACTAGCAATAGCAATTAGGGTTGCAAAGGGAGGGTATATTACTGGAAACTTTCAAGGTTTAACAGTAAACTACAAGAATGTTGGTATATTTCAAGGATTTTATGTAATCATCACAAGACATCTAGTGGCCCTTTTGGGTTCTTCAGATTATCACAGGCGTCTGTAATTATCTCTGGCCCTCTGTGTGGCCTTATCACATGTAAAATATATGAAATAATTAAATAAGATGATAATATATATATATATTTTTTTTTTACAAATGACAAAGCTTTAAAACTTTATCCTAAATATAACCCATCAACTTAGTGAATACCATTCGTGTTTAATATGAGGGTTTAAGCATGAAATATTTTTTTTTTAACACATTTATTTTACTATGTCAATATGTATTTGTTGTCAATGTTTTGGCGTCAAACTGGTGGCTGGTTGTGAAAAAAGTAAATAGTTGGACGAGTTGCAGAGGTAATTTAAAATAATGCCATTGTTGATTAGATGCTTTTTTCATTAATTAGGCTATTTTATTTTCAACCATATGGTCTATCTACTAGAAACTCATGGACACTATGGACACAGATATACAAAATGAATACTATCTATGAATACATTTTAAAAAAAGTTATTAAATGATAAATTACCTAATTATGATAGATTGCCATAGATGTTCTGTTAATTACCAACAATACTGAAGATTCTGACAACTCTGGTAAATTACCAGTAGCTTTGCAACCCTAATAGGAATATAGCACTCCCAGCCCTGGAATCAGTCTAACCTTGCAGCAAGGTCCATGTGTATGGGTGATTGCTTCCGGCAGGGAGTCAGTGAGGCGCTGAGTGAGCTGAGTCATCCTCAGAGCACATCTATAAGTGACCTGTTACTGACAGATGCACAGTTACCACAGAGTAGAGTAGACACAGGAGCTGATGGGAGCCATCATGGCATGGTCCCTGGCTGCCACGTGGCCGACCAGGCACAGTGTAATAATGTGACACTCCCACACATCTCACCAGACTTGTGTGACTTCACTGACAGATGGATAATGAATATATGCCTTGTGAATGGAACCTGCATGAGCGTGCTTACTGATCCCCACCAGACCGGAAACTAGGCTAATACTTAAGACATGCTTAGAGCCTTATCCTATTTGATGTTTCTAGTGCAGGAGCCAACTCTTCGTATTAGAACAATGTGAAACGCTAGCAATGGCGGGTCTTATTGTAAATAGACAGAGCTTGGCTACTGCCTTACATTACATTACAAAATCCTAGTCAAGCATAAAACATGTTGTAAGAACATTTAAGGTTCTCCGCACCCTTCATGTACTTGTTCCCAATGGTGCACACACGTTTAACTACTTACCCATGGTAATTACACAGCGGTAACAGGCCTACTGTATGTAGAGAATCTTAGCAGGAACAGTGGGATGCACCCCGTGATTTTGCCAGGAATTTCACTTCACAGCATTCGGACAAAGCTGCATGGAAGCTGTGACAGCCCAATTAGGGCCCAGTGAGCAGAGAGGAGAGGAGATCTGAGGCTGCTGCTGCCTCTCCCTGTACAGGCTGGAAGAGAGACCTACAGGGGATCTCTTCTCTTCTCCCGTGTGGCTCAGTTGGTAGAGCATTGCGCTTGCAATGCCAGGGTTGTGGGTTTGATTCCCATGGGGGACCGGTACCAAAGAAAAAGTATGATAATGTATGCACTCACTACTGTAAGTCGCTCTGGATTAGAGCGTCTGCTAAATTACTCAAATGTATATATCCTTTATCAGACCAACCACTGGTGTTGCATGGGAGGGAGGCAGGGAGTATTATGAGGAGGGCTTCTGAATATGGGTTTAGCTCCGCTGTGCCAGTCCGTTTCCTACTGTCCAGATATCTCTGGGTGGCATTGCAGATTCACCATGGTTCTCTACATAATTAAGCCTTAAATTGGTCAAATAGATTATTGTGCATGAAGATTATTGTGAACATGAGGTATGTGTAATTTACTACAGACCATACTATAGTTGCATTATTTTAACAGCAAGGGGAATATCTGGGTAATATCTGCATCGATGACGTCGTCCCCACAGTGACCGTACGTACATACCCCAACCAGAAGCCATGGATTACAGGCAACATCCGCACTGAGCTAAAGGGTAGAGCTGCTGCCTTCAAGGAGCGGGACTCTAACCCGGAAACTTATAAGAAATCCCGCTATGCCCTCCGACGAGCCATCAAACAGGCAAAGAGTCAATACAGGACTAAGATTGAATCGTACTACACCGGCTCTGACGCTCGTCGGATGTGGCAGGGCTTGAAAACTATTACAGACTACAAAGGGAAGCACAGCCGCGAGCTGCCCAGTGACACAAGCCTACCAGATGAGCTAAATCACTTCTATGCTCGCTTCGAGGCAAGCAACACTGAAGCATGCATGAGAGCATCAGCTGTTCTGGATGACTATGTGATCAAGCTGTCTGTAGCCAATGTGAGTAAGACCTTTAAACAGGTCAACATTCACAAGGCCGCAGGGCCAGAGAGATTACCAAGACGTGTACTCCGAGCATGCGCTGACCAACTGGCAAGTGTCTTCACTGACATTTTTGACATGTCCCTGACTGAGTCTGTAATACCAACATGTTTCAAGCAGACCACCATAGTCCCTGTGCCCAAGAACACTAAGATAACCTGCCTAAATGACTACCGACCCATAGCACGTCTGTAGCCATGAAGTGCTTTGAAAGGCTGGTCATGGCTCACATCAACACCATTATCCCAGAAACCCTAGACCCACTCCAATTTGCATAGATCCGCAGATGATGCAATCTCTATTGCACTCCACACTGCCCTTTCCCACCTGGACAAGAGGAACACCTATGTGAGAATGCTATTCATTGACTACAGCTCAGCGTTCAACACCATAGTGCCCTCAAAGCTCATCACTAAGCTAAGGACCCTGGGACTAAACACCTCCCTCTGCCCCCAGGTGGTAAGGGTAGGTGACAACACATCTACCACGCTGATCCTCAACACGGGGGCCCCTCAGGGGTGCGTGCTCAGTCCCCTCCTGTACTCCCTGTTCACCCATGACTGCATGGCCAGGCACGACTCCAACACCATCATTAAGTTTGCCAACGATACAACAGTGGTAGGCCTGATCACCGACAATGATGAGACAGCCTATAGGGAGGAGGTCAGAGACCTGGCCGTGTGGTGCCAGGATAACAACCTCTCCCTCAACGTGCTCAAGACAAAGGAGATGATTGTGGACTACAGGGGAAAAAAGAGGACTGAGCCCACATTCTCATCGACGGGGCTGTAGTGGAACAGGTTGAGAGCTTCAAGTTCCTTGGTGTCCACATCACCAACAAACTATCATGGTCCAAACACACCAAGACAGTCGTGAAGAGGGCACGACAAAGCCTATTCCCCCTCAGGAGACTGAAAAGATTTGGCATGGGTCCTCAGATCCTCAAAAAGTTATACAGCTGCACCATCAAGAGCATCCTGACTGGTTGCATCACCGCCTGGTATGGCAACTGCTCGGCCTCCGACCGCAAGGCACTACAGAGGGTAGTGCGTACGGCCCAGTACATCACTGGGGCCAAGCTTCCTGCCATCCAGGACCTCTATACCAGGCAGTGTCAGAGGAAGGCCCTAAAAATTATCAAAGACTCCAGCCACCCTAGTCATAGACTGTTCTCTCTGCTACCGCACGGCAAGCAGTACCGGAGCGCCAAGTCTAGGTCCAAAAGGCTTCTTAACAGCTTCTACCCCCAAGCCATAAGACTCCTGAACAGCTAATCATGGCTACCCGGACTATTTGCATTGCCCCCCCACCCCACCCCACCCCAACCCCCTCTTTTACGCTGCTGCCACTCTGTTTATTATTTATGCATAGTCAATTTAACTCTACCCACATGTACATATTACCTCAATTACCTCGACTAACCGGTGCCCCCCTCACATTGACTCTGTACCGGTACCCCCTGTATATAACCTCCCTACTGTTATTTTATTTTACTGCTGCTCTTTAATTATTTGCTATTTTTAAAAAAATCTTAAACTGCATTGTTGGTTATGGGCTTGTAAGTAAGCATTTCACTGTAATGTCTACACCTTTTGTATTCAGCGCGTGTGGCAAATACAAATTGATTTGATTTGATTGTAACTTGTTACCAAACAGAGCCCGAATTAATCAGGCAGAAACTGTAGCTCAAAACAAAAAGATACATTATTAAATAAATGCAGTGTTTATCTTTCCTCCCACATCATCCAGCGCTCATCAGCCTAAGGAGCCATTAATTACTTTAATATGGGAATTAATTTGCAGAATGGAATATAATACTGTGGAAATCACCAGGCTTTGGTAGTTGTGTGTTAAATATCAATGGGGCTTTGGCTCAGCATTACCCCAAGATAAATTGCTCTCTGAGTTAAACACTGGCGCCAGTAACTACAATACATCTCCCTTCTCCAAGACGCAATGAAAGTGGAACCAGAGAACTAAAAGTCTGTGTTTTAGGAGGATTGGTGTTGGCAGATGGCGCCCTCTTGGTAAACCAGGTAGAGAAAACAGGTTCCAGTACTTTCACGCAGACGAAGGCTTGTTTGTGTGTCAGCAAGTTCAAGAATTAACAAGAGGGTCTGTTATTGTAGGTCAGCAATTACAATTGGCTGATGTTCTAATCTCTATGACTGGCCATATCTCAAGGTCAGCCATTCATTGACTACATAATGGACTGTTCTTTCTTTCTTTCCCCTCACTCTAATTCTCTAGTCTCCCCACTCTTTCTTCTTCTCGCTCTCTCTCTCTGTCACACACGCACACATACACTTCTTAATGTCGAGCCCTCAAGCTCCCCTTGGCAGTTAGTGTTGGTCATTTACAATGATGTGAGAGTCAGCCTGAATGACACTGTAGAGGACAGACAGGGAGTTGGAGGATGGAGCAGAGAGCTGGCGAGACTAAGAGGAGCCAGTGCTAATACCACATCTGGGACCTGATTCTTAATCAACCCTGAAAACTCGGTAACACTTTATTTGACACTTAGCGTCATAACAAGTTATGACACGATCATAACCATGTCATAATTTGTCATAACAGCTGACATAACTTGTCATAACCTGTCATAATATGGTCATAACACTATCGTGACATATATATTTAGACCATTTGTAACATATATTGCATTATTTTATGGCTGGTTATGACACCTACATTAGAGTGTCAAAACCCACAAAACCTACCATACAAGGCAAAACATTCCATTACACCGTAGCCTACAGTATGTTTGTTATATAAAATTTTCTGAAATTGACCATATTAAATTATCATTGTAATTGCACACAAATTGATGTCAGACATGCACCTGTTGTATGGGATGAATGCAGGAGCAGGACAAGACACCCTGTTTTTGACTGATGACTGACATAAGGACATGTACGTGATAGGCCTATCTGGCTTATATGATTATGATGGTCATAATGTTTCTTGACAGTGTCATAAAGTGTATTTTCTAAGTCCAAGTAAAGTGACACGTGATGGTCATAATGCTTCATGACAGTGTCATAAAGTGTATTTTCTGCAAGTTATTTAAAACATGATGTAAAAACATAACTGTAAATATAATTAATTACTACAACAACAAATGACTTAAGAAACAGGAAAAAAACACATTTGAATAAATGTGGGTTTTGACACTCTTATGTAACCAGCCATAAAATAATGTAATATATGTCACAACAGGTGTAAATATATGTGTCATGCCAGTGTCATGACCATATTATGACAGGTTACGACAAGTTATGTCAGATGTTATGTCATAACGTGTTATGACGCTGGGTGTCAAGTAAAGTGTTACCGAAAACTCTCAGCATATTCTCGATTTCATACGTCATAATTCTGTTTTTATTGGTTTCTGTGAAGTTTCACATGACAAGGCATGAATTGACGGCCTTGGGAAGGTCCTTCTACAGTGGCTGACTGTCGGACCTAATCAACCATTTTGGGTTAATAACCATGTGTGTGTCAGGAAAGAGCTTAACAACATACTCATTATCTACTTCAACTCTGCCAACTGAGAAGACCTGGCATCAACCTCACATAACCAGTTGATTGATGGATGATGTGAATTCTGGGTATTATGAGCATACAGGTACTGGTCTGTCCTGATGACTTCCTCTGTAATACAATGTCTAATAGATGACTGACAAAGCCATATGAACAAATTCAAATCATCAAAACACAATACCAATTCAAGTTCAATTATCCAATAAGGACCGGAGAGTATGAGCCTGCTGAACAACATTACAGTATATACTGTAAACAAGCCTCTAAACACAACTGTGGATTCTAAACACAAGTGGATTCATTGTATCTCCACACACTGACTAGAAGTGTTAGAGTAATGACCTTGGTTAATGACGCTAATGATGACAAATCATCTCCTTGTTTCTGTGACGGTGCATGTGTCCCTGCCCTTTCTACGGTGTCCCGCATTCATCCATCGCCATGGGATGCCTCTAACACTGCTGATCCATCATCCTTCCTCCTTGGCCAGGCAGACACTGTTGGAGATGTTAACAAAGTAGAGTGACAGACTCCCCATCGCGCAGGGAAAAACACTTGTGATTCACTGACAGCTACATCCCAGCATGCTGGACCCCCAGCCACACACCACCACCACCCCCTTCCTAAAACCATACGATAGTCACGGGCGGGTGGGCTAAACAACATCCTCTCCCTCAGTGCCTTGCTGTATCTGCGTCTGTTGGAGGATGCCCAACGGAGAAGCAGGTGTTACTCTGAGTGGACAGGTCTGGGTTCACATCCTTCAGAGAGGGGCGTGAGGAACATCTGTCCACACACTGGCTCTTGAAACTCCTCATAGAGCATCAACATTAGCATAACCAAAACATTAAAGCGTTTGATGAGGATGAAATGTATAAAGGAGACACGTAAGTATGCACACACGCATGCACAAGGTCATACCCCATTAGGACATCATCTTGTTACTTAAATCTTGTATTTGCGGGTTTTCCCAACCCCACAGTATGGCCTTTCCCCACACAATGTTACCCTACCACCTGTCCAGACAGCTATTACTTGAGTATTATTTACTGAAAAAGCCCACTGTTGTGGATTATCCCGGTCAAGGCAAAAACTCTGGCCAAGATATGTACGCAGCAAGGCTAGCCCTCCTCAGGCCTTCCCAGTAACTGATCTGTTCCCAGGCCTTCCCTATTGCAGATAATCCCCACTCCAAAATCATCTTGTCCTTTGAGGAAACATTAGCAGGGAAATTGATCATTTTCCTCTGTGCCACAAAGGAGAACAAGAAACATATAGACCTTTTTAGTTGCTTTTTGAGGAGGCACGGAAGTGAACCCTGGAACCCCAAAGAACTTCCAGTGCATTTGTAAACATCTGTTCTGTCACGGCTGTAAACAGCTAGCTAGCTAAGCAAGCTAACTTAGTCTAGTTGTTTTCTCAAGTTGACCATAGTATTCACGGGTGGGATGGTCATTATGACCGGCGATGAAGCTATTTTTGAAATGTACGTTTATAGATTTCCCAACGAAGCATCGCAGCGGGCTGCATTGCCAGCATGGATAGAAACGTTAGCAGCAGGAGGTGGCGGCACCAGGATGATGTGTAGCACATGGGTCAAGTTACCATATATTCTAGGTAATGTCAGCTAGGATAGACAGCAATCCAATATTTGGTTTGTTTATGACACAAACGTAAGCTTGATCTGCTAAAAACAACAATGTTAGCTACCAAGCTAGTAGCTAAGCTAGCTAGCTAATGAACAGATTTCCAGTCCCAAAAAGAGAACTATGACAATACAAAAACAGAATTGCAATGAAATATCAAATGTTGTATCTCTTGAGAATAATTACCGAAGTCCTGAACTAATTTCTGTGTTTCCTCAGATACAGAGACCTGTGAAAGCTGCTAAACCCTGTCCGCGGATGAAGGTCCCAAAGAAAGTCCCAAGTCCTGGAGAGACTGAAGGGGATATCCATATCCATATACAGTGGGGAAAAAAGTATTTAGTCAGCCACCAATTGTGCAAGTTCTCACACTTAAAAAGATGAGAGAGGCCTGTAATTTTCATCATAGGTACACGTCAACTATGACAGACAAATTGAGAGAAAAAAAATCCAGAAAATCACATTGTAGGATTTTTAATGAATTTATTTGCAAATTATGGTGGAAAATAAGTATTTGGTCACCTACAAACAAGCAAGATTTCTGGCTCTCACAGACCTGTAACTTCTTCTTTAAGAGACTCCTCTGTCCTCCACTCGTTACCTGTATTAATGGCACCTGTTTGAACTTGTTATCAGTATAAAAGACACCTGTCCACAACCTCAAACAGTCACACTCCAAACTCCACTATGGCCAAGACCAAAGAGCTGTCAAAGGACACCAGAAACCAAATTGTAGACCTGCACCAGGCTGGGAAGACTGAATCTGCAATAGGTAAGCAGCTTGGTTTGAAGAAATCAACTGTGGGAGCAATTATTAGGAAATGGAAGACATACAAGACCACTGATAATCTCCCTCGATCTGGGGCTCCACGCAAGATCTCACCCTGTGGGGTCAAAATGATCACAAGAACGGTGAGCAAAAATCCCAGAACCACACGGGGGGACCTAGTGAATGACCTGCAGAGAGCTGGGACCAAAGTAACAAAGCCTACCATCAGTAACACACTACGCCGCCAGGGACTCAAATCCTGCAGTGCCAGACGTGTCCCCCTGCTTAAGCCAGTACATGTCCAGGCCCGTCTGAAGTTTGCTAGCGTGCATTTGGATGATCCAGAAGAGGATTGGGAGAATGTCATATGGTCAGATGAAACCAAAATATAACTTTTTGGTAAAAACTCTACTCGTCGTGTTTGGAGGACAAAGAATGCTGAGTTGCATCCAAAGAACACCATACCTACTGTGAAGCATGGGGGTGGAAACATCATGCTTTGGGGCTGTTTTTCTGCAAAGGGACCAGGACGACTGATCCGTGTAAAGGAAAGAATGAATGGGGCCATGTATCGTGAGATTTTGAGTGAAAACCTCCTTCCATCAGCAAGGGCATTGAAGATGAAACGTGGCTGGGTCTTTCAGCATGACAATGATCCCAAACACACCGCCCGGGCAACGAAGGAGTGGCTTCGTAAGAAGCATTTCAAGGTCCTGGAGTGGCCTAGCCAGTCTCCAGATCTCAACCCCATAGAAAATCTTTGGAGGGAGTTGAAAGTCCATGTTGCCCAGCGACAGCCCCAAAACATCACTGCTCTAGAGGAGATCTGCATGGAGGAATGGGCCAAAATACCAGCAACAGTGTGTGAAAACCTTGTGAAGACTTACAGAAAACGTTTGACCTGTGTCATTGCCAACAAAGGGTATATAACAAAGTATTGAGAAACTTTTGTTATTGACCAAATACTTATTTTCCACCATAATTTGCAAATAAATTCATTAAAAATCCTACAATGTGATTTTCTGGATTTCTTTTTCTCATTTTGTCTGTCATAGTTGACGTGTACCTATGATGAAAATTACAGGCCTCTCTCATCTTTTTAAGTGGGAGAACTTGCACAATTGGTGGCTGACTAAATACTTTTTTCCCCCACTGTATATGCTATTGGTTTACTGTTAGAATTTGTTGTAGGACTACAAAAATACTGTTAAAAGTAACAATGCATAGACCTAGAACATGCATGGCCAACCAGCTACTGGGTGTGCAAGTTTCTGTTCCAGCCCAGCCCTGACATTCTGCTTATTATTTGTATTTAATTCTGCTACATTGACTCAGATCACACAGTCGGTGGATGAGTTACACTATCGGTTTTGATTCTGTTCCTCAATTATTTTGTTATTTTCTGGTTTTCGTTTCTGTTCCCTTAACTGGTTACAGGGCCTTTTGCAATTATAACAAATTATAACACATTTCATGCAATTGTCCTTATTTTGCCATGGGGCAGAGAGAAAACAATTGCAGTTTTAAAGCTAATTTCCTGCAATTCTACCCGTTTTGCCAAAACTTATGCCATGTTAATGATATCTGAGTGAGAGTAACTAACAAAATCAATGGGGCCCCCCTGGAGGTCAGGGCCCCTGGGCACCTGCCCTGCGTGCACGGTCGCTATTCGGCCATGATTAATACAAGTTTAGATACAGTAGCTGGCTAGACTAACTTAACAATGTAAAAGTTGTTAGCTGACATGGTAATTGAGTGACTGTCAGTGACTGACATAACAAGAGAAAAACTGCTGATGGACAACCAAATTTCGAAATTGCACCTTGTGTATTCTACTATTCTAAATCTCAACAGTAAGATTAACTTCCCAAATAAATAAATAAAATATATATATAGTTTTTGGTCGGGGGTCTCTTCATGGCTGATGGCTCTAAGCGACTGCTTATATCGCTTATGCATGGAGCCAGCCCTGGTTATATTAGAACCAATCACAGAGATGTCATTGTACATAGATGTTTCTGTCATTTCCCACAGACATGACATGACTGAGCCATCACTATATGAGTCCTACATCTCTACTTATAGAGATCATAGATGAGACAATGCCTAATTTACCTGTCAGAATTTGGAGGAATGAAACTGTTTTCATTCAGATGATGGACATGTCTTATTCACTGTTCTTTACTTCAACCCCTGATTTACCTCTTTATAACTGACAGGCCATAGATCTGCTGTTCTGTCTGTCTATGATTCTTATTCTGCACCAAAACAGCATTTGACAATGAGTACAGAGAAAACCATTAACTCCCTGTGCCACTTCACTGAGACACTGCACTGATGAAACCCAGAGAACAGTAAGGAGCCATTGTCCACATACCAGAGCTTAAGCACTCAACACTGAAGCTCTGTTTTTATAGCCAGGCTATTTCTGTATACACTCTAATGAGAATCTTGGCATCCGTTCATGATAATGAAATATCAATAGAGAGCACATCATCAAACATACATACAGTACAGAACAGTACAGTGCCTTCCCATAACGCAGCAGGGTTCAGAGGGTTTCATTGCTATGACCAGCTCAGCCATGGATGTTCTCTTTTATGTCAGCTCCTCTGGTGATATTCACAGACCAGAGCCACTGGTTATGATCCATGAGGAGTCACTGAGAGTTCACCAAGAGGATAAAGAAGGAAGCCATATAAACTCTGAAGGAATTCAAAGCCTTCTTCTTCACTATGCTGCTGCTGCTGCTGCTGCTATCTGGTCATGGCTCTACAGAGAGCTGCATATCTGAGGGGCTTTAAAGTGTTCCATTGGGCTGGGTGCTAAGCCTGCTAGCAATAAACCCATACTACAAAATACTGTACCATGCATGTTATTACCATGGTTAGTTACCATGTAGGGTGACCCAGCCCCCAAAGTGACTATTTACACTGTATGCAATGATTCCTCTGTGTTGTGTTAGTTATTCAACATTCTCTGTGTTGATCTCACCAACCCCCATTGTCACACCTCTGAGAAGCAGAGATTATGTTGTCTTTACAGGTCTGTAGGTCTGACATCTGATTGGAGGTTAACTAGTAATGCTGTTGGTCAACAACTCAGATTTTGAATCCAAACAACTGAGGCTTATAAAAGGTCTTAGATTCATTGTCTCGCTCTCTTTTTTGTTCCTGATCTGCGCTGGTAAGATACAGTCTCTCCTCTTTCATTATAATAATAATATGCCATTTAGCAGACGCTTTTATCCAAAGCGACTTACAGTCATGCGTGCATACATTTTTGTGTATGGGTGGTCCCGGGGATCGAACCCACTACCTTGGCGTTACAAGCGCCGTGCTCTACGGGCTTTGGCTATGGGCTTTCGCACAAGCCATGGTTTCTTTGTCTCTCTCTCTCTCCCTCTCTGATCATGCTTAGAATAATGCCTTGTAATGCTTGTTAATGCTTTGTAACTTAAGCTTCACGCCTTGTATGTAATTTCATTCATTTTACAAAGTAATTAAATACACTTGTATTTAGAATTCCATTCTCAGACATTTAGTGATTGCCTATTACTGTAACTCAACTATAGTCTCTTGCATATTGCTAAATCATGTCTATGGAGTCAGATAATTCATTTAATGGGCCTATTGCTTAGTCTTATTATGAGTCGCATGTGAGGTATATATAATATGCACATATAAAATATTACTTCACTACAACCATTCCATTAACAGTCCTTGAGAGCACCTGGCTGCCTCTTTTCCCTGTCTAACTGCAAGGGGGCGAGAGGAACATTATTCAGATATACGGTTGCTGTTTGGCACAGCATCACTCTGAATCCAAACTCCCTTGAGCATTCCTGTCTCTAGCCTGTCCCCCCACTGTCTCAGACTCAGGCTAGTAGATGGCTGCAGGGTGGGACGGCTACTGCCAGCTATACTAAAGCTAGATAATGATTTCATTTGTCAAAATGAGTGACTTGTAATTCATCCATTTCTTCTAAATGTACAAGGTGTTGACACATATATAATATATACAACTTGTCATTAATAGTGGGTGCCCGGTTTTATACCCACTTTCTCCAGAGTGTAATAACTATAGGCTACTGGATTATGGCAGCAGTCTGAGCAATTCCCAGCATTAATAACTGGGCAGTTCAGCAGCCTTGTGATCATTTTTAAAGACTTGACATATTGCTGTTCTGTTATTCTGACCCAAGAAAGTTAGGGTTAGGGTTAAATGTGGGAATGTTTGCTCACTTCCAGTACTGAATAACTGTGCCTCAGGAGAGCACCTGCTGACAGATGATGCTTCATTATGAATACCACCGAATATCACTCAGTAATTTCCCCATTACTGAGCTGCCACAAAGGGGAATACATCTAACACATCTCTAACCATGTCATTAGCCCCAGTAACAGAATAACAGAGGATGAAGGAAGGGAAGGCAGGAGGTCAGGAAGGCAGAAAGGCAGGCAGGTTTCCTCTGCTCTCTGAGGTGGATCTGCAAGTCATTCTGCTAGTTAAACATTAGCAGGAGGGCTCTAATGAAAGTCTAGCTGCCTCACACTTTGGGTAAAGTGAGAGTGCCGATGTGTTGATTCTCATGGCCACACAATATTTACATAGAGCCAGCCCTCCAGAACAGGCAGGGGGATAATTACATGCAGCCTAGCTGAGCCACACTGACTGGGCATGATTACACACACTGAGATGAGTTGGCTACTGGTGCAGAGGGCACTCTCAAATTTCCATTAGCACACTTAACTAATCCAAATAAACCTTGCATGTATCAGGTGTTGTGAGATCCAGAGGAGCTGATCGTTTTACACAAACACACACACACACACATACACACACAAAATCAAACAACCTCTTCCTGACTTGACTTTGTCTAATTTATTACAGACTATAGACAGCTCCTCTTGGTTTGTGCGAATATATGCATGGATTTAATGGATTTAATTGTAATTTTTGGCAACGATTTACACAAAATACTCTGTAATGTCAAAGTGGAAGAAAAATTCTAACATTTGTAAAGAAATTATGAAAACTAAAACACTAACATATCTTGATTAAATAAGTATTCAAGCCTCTGAGTCAATACATGTTAGAATCACCTTTGGCAGCGATTACAGCTGTGAGTCTTTCTGGGTAAGTCTCTAAGAGCTTTGCACACCTGGATTGTACAATATTTGCACATTATTCTTTTTCAAATTCTTCAAGCTCTGTCAAGTTGGTTGTTGTGTTTTAGGTTATTGTCCTGCTGAAAGGTGAATTTGTCTCCCAGTGTCTGATGGAAAGCATACTGAACCAGGTTTTCCTCTTGGATTTTGCCTGTGCTTAGTTCTATTCCGTTTATTTTTATCCCCCCCCCAAAAAAAATCCCTAGTCCTTGCCAATGACAAGCAGCCACCACTATGCTTGAAAATATGAAGAGTGGTACTCAGTGATCTGTTGTGTTGGATTTGGCCCAAACATAACGCTTTCCAATCAGGATATAAAGTTCCTTTCTTTGCAGTTTTACTTTATTGCCTATTATTGCAAACAAGATGCATGTTTTGGAATATTTTTATTCTGTACAGGCTTCCTTCTTTCCACTCTGTCATTTAGGTTAGTATTGTTGAGTAACTACAATGTTGTTGATCCATTGTCAGTTTTCTCCTATCACTGCCATTAAACTCTGTAATTGTTTTAAAGTCACCATTGGCCTCATGGTGAAATCCCTGAGCGTTTTCCTTCCTCTCCGGCAACTGAGTTAGGAAGGATGCCTGTATCTTTGTAGTGACTACGCGTATTGATACACCATCCAAAGTGTAATTCATAACTTCACCATCCTCAAAGGGATATTCAATGTCTGCTTTTTTTTTTTTTACCCATCTACCAATAGGTGCCCTTCTTTATGAGGCATTGGAAAACCTCCCTGGTCTTTGTGGTTGAATCTGTATTTGAAATTCACTGCTCAACTGAGGGACCTTACAGATAATTGTATGTGTGGGGTACAGAGATGAGGTAGTCATTCAAAATTCATGTTAAACACTATTAGTCCAAGCAACTTATTATTTGACTTGTTAAGCACATTTTTACTCCTGAACTTATTTAGGCTTGCCATAACAAAGGGCCTCTATACTTACGGACTCAAGACATTTCAGCTTTTCATTTTAAATTAATTTGTAAAAAATCCTAAAGACATAATTCCACTTTAACATTATGGGGTATTGTGTGTAGGCCAGTGACACAAAATCTAAATGTATTCCATTGTAGATTCAGGCTGTAACCCAACAAAATGTGGAAAAAGTCAAGGGGTGTGAATACTTTCTGAAGGAACTGTATATGAGAGTCTGTTGGTATAAATAGAACAGGCATCCTGGTCTGGTGTGGTGGTAATGGTAGGCCCATTAATAGGCCCTCTGGGAAATCTTGAAATGTCTGTTGAAATTTTGAGCTCAATGGCAATGACTCTCTCCACCATTATCAGTGGTAATGGTCTCTCACCACCACCACCGTTAGTAGGCTTAAAAAATAATGGTATACTTTTAATAAACTAAAGGCTATTGTAGGCTACATTCAGATATTTGTTTGACTTAAATTCATGTCAGTGGCCCAGTGGCCCAGCATACATAAAGATCCAAGGGGAGAGGGGGTTTGCTGGGTTTGCAAAAATTACACTACACTGTCTAAATGTCAAAACAATTGTGATGGGGCACTTATCAATGTCTCAGATGCTATACAGTAGAAACCAGCTAATAGAAACATCCGTTATCCAGTAGAAATCTGCTGGTCGATGTTAAATCCTACAATAGAAATCTGTTTATAGAAAATGGCCATAATAGTCTAGTAAAATTCTATATCTGGTAAAACATTTTTTAATTCAATGTTTGACAACTTTCGTTGAACTAAATAAAAGATGATAAGGTCTGTAACCTACCTCAAATAGGAGTCATGAGAGAGACATCCAAAGGAGAGTTGAATACAATCCATTACCGCATATTCGGTAATCTTTGGCTGAACCTAATGCACGGGTAACAGAAAGATATAACTCTGAAATAAGAATTGGTCTGATAACAGCTCTCATGCACAATCTTGGTCCCCGCTCTGTGAAAATTCCTCACAATATCAAGATAATAGATCCAGTGGTAGTCTAAATGTTGAGATAGGGTAACTAATTTATGAATTCACCTTAACGTCCATGCGTCTGTCCTCTGTCAGTGAGTTTCTCAATCCCGTTACAAACCAATCTTGGTCCAGTTCAATAAAGCATTCATTGGATGCTGCCACACGTTTATTTACAAGGAGAGAAGAAGGCGGAATATGGTCCTTGAAGCAAACCAAATTATGTTGAACACGGCAGGCGGGAGACTATCCTTTCCATACACCGCTGTCATCTATTTGGGTCAAAGCCGGTATGATGCAGCCAGCGTGTCGCGGTGAGACGACCTGTCTATTCCTTCCGTGTCCAGACCGCCTGTCAAACAGCCCTGCGGAACGCGCACACCACAGCGGTAACCGAGTTCTGCGCTCCACGCAGGCGGATAGCACTGCCTACTGTATTTAAAGAGACACAGCAGAAAAGACTAAGGGCGCAGTGACTGTGCATTTCACTGTGCGTTTTGCAATAACTACTTTTTCTGTTCCATATATTATAAACAATATACTACACCATACATTTATTTTTTTATCCTTCAGTATTTATGTATGGCTCATGTCTAGAATTAATTATGTGGGGCAGGGCAAGTAATGGTCACCTTGACATGATGACAGCTTAGCTTCTGCTATGTTATGTCACAACAGAGCAATACACCAAAACATCATACATCTCATTCTGTTTTCATGAAAACATACAGTACGAGTCAAAAGCTTGGACACACCTATTCATTCAAGGGTTTTTCTTTATTTTTACTATTTTCTACATTGTAGAATAATAGTGAATACATCACAACTATGAAATAACACATATGGAATCATGTAGTAACCCAAAAAGTGTTAAACAAATCCAAATATATTTTATATTTGAGATTCTTCAAAGTAGCCACCCTTTGCCTTGATGACAGCTTTGCACACTCTTGGCATTCTCTCAACCAGCTTCATGAGGAATACTTTTCTAACAGTCTTGAAGGAGTTCCCACATATGCTGAGCACTTGTTGGCTGCTTTTCCTTCACTCTGCAGTCCAACTCATCCCAAACCATCTCAATTGGGTTGAGGTCAGGGGATTGTGGCAAGGTCATCTGATGCAGCACTCCATCACTCTCCTTGGTCAAATAGCCCTTACACAGCCTGGAGGTGTGTTTTGGGTCTTTGTCCTGTTGGAAAACAAATGATAGTCCCACTAAGCGCAAACCAGATGGGATGGCGTATCGCTGCAGAATGCTGTGGTAGCCATGCTGGTTAAGTGTGCCTTGAATTCTAAATGAATCACAGACAGTGTCACCAGCAAAGCACCCCCACACCATCACACCTCCTCCTCCATGCTTCACGGTGGGAACCACACATGCAGAGATCATCCGTTCACCTACTCTGTGTCTCACAAAGACACGGCGGTTGGAACCAAAAATCTCAAATTTGGACAGATTTCCACCGGTCTAATGTCCATTGCTCATGTTTCTTGGCCCAAGCAAGTCTTTTCTTCTTATTGGTGTCCTTTAGTAGTGCTTTATTTGCAGCAAGACCATGAAGCCCTGATTCACGCAGTCTCCTCTGAAAAGTTGATATTGAGATGTGTCTGTGACTTGAACTCTGTGAAGCATTTATTTGGGCTGCAATCTGAGGTGCAGTTAACTCTAATGAACTTATCCTCTGCAGCAGAGGTAACTCTGGTTCTTCCTTTCCTGTGGCGGTCCCATTGAGAGTCAGTTTCATCATAGTGCTTGATGGTTTTTGCGACTGCACTTGAAGAAACTTTCTACGTTTTTGAAATGTTCCGTATTGACTGACCTTCATGTCTTAAAATAATGATGGACTGTCGTTTCTCTTTGCTTATTTGAGCTGTTCTTGCCATAATATGGACTAGGTATTTTACCAAATAGGGCTATCTTCTGTATACCACCCCTACCTTGTCACAACACAATGGATTGGCTCAAACACATTAAGAAGGAAAGAAATTCCACAAATGAACTTTTAAGAAGGCACACCTGTTAATTGAAATGTATTCCAGGTGACCACCTCATGAAGCTGGTTGAGAGAATGCCAATAGTGTGCAAAGCTGTCCTCAAGGTAAAGGGTGGCTACTTTGAATAATCTGAAATATAAAATATATTTTGATTTGTTTAACACTTTTTTGGTTACTACATGATTCCATATGTGCTATTTCATAGTTTTGATGTCTTCACTATTATTCTACAATGTAGAAAATAGTAAAAATAAAGAAAAACCCTTGAATGAGTAGGTGTGTCCAAACTTTTAACTGGTACTGTGTAACTGGGATAACTTTCTCCAACATGGAATCTCTACAGTTTATAGCAGTTGGCTTGAGAATTATACTAGCCTAATAGCCATCTAACCAAATCCGTACTGCTTTCATCACTGTATGAATCTAAGAGCTATGACTGAGAAACTCTCTCTCTCTCTCTCCGTTGTTGACTTGGACCACAATGTTCAAATGTTTACCTCTCTTGATTATACTCCTTTTCACCTGTCTCCATAACTACCATTTCAGCCCTATGGCCCTGACTATAGATTGGATATATTGGACTGCTGCTCATCTCATTTGCAGAAGCCTAGACAGAGCAACATACAATCCTTGCCTCAGCCTTCTCAAATCCAAGTCCAGCTGCTGCATCCTTAACTGGCACTCACAAGGATCTCTTAACTTAGTGGCTAGAGCCATCATAGCTCTGCCCACAAACAAATCTTCCTCACGTATAAAACACTCTCTCTGATCACAGTTTGATCACTGTCCCCCTGCAAATGATGACATTGCAATCAATTGCACAGCAACAGCATTAAGCAGACCTTTAAAGGCCAGCATGCACCCACTCTCTCTCACATACAATATGTACTCCATACACTCATTCACACACACACACATACACACACACTAGTCTAATGAAGTACCCCCTTAGCCAATAAGACCAGATAAGCAGAAACTCCACGCAAATGAGTAATCCACAACACATGGATATGAAAACAAATAGCTTGTGTAAGCAAACCTGCTTGTTAATCAGAGCTGAGCTGAGTAATGCAAAGTATGAATATTCTATGGTCCAAAAAATATCTCTAAACATTTTCACTTGGATTAGACATTGAAATCTCACTTCTCTAATAGAAATATGATCAGTTGTCCATGTAATCGACACATCGACATTATGTAGTAAAAATGTATCTGTAGTTGAATAGTTTACCCAAGACCAGCTGTGGTCGATGACATTGTTGAAATCGAACTTAAGGAGCAATCCACTTCCCAACACGTCAACAGTCAACACATTGCATTATTATTCATCCATCTACAAGGAGCAGCCAGTCTGCTGACACTACATAACAGACATGACAGTGCACATTCCAAGCAGCAGCATCATCATCAACTCTGGGTATGCAGGGGGACGATGGTTTCTCCCTGCACAGTGGCCCCTGGCACTGTCCCCTCCCATTAATAACGTCACCTAGCTCCGTGGTGACCGGGAAGACTGGGATCAACCTACAAATAGATGCTTGACCTGGTCACTGAGTCCCAGTTAGACTACTCATGCTGAAGCAGGCAGGGTCATGCCTCTGTCTCATCTAACCTGTACCCCTGCACATTGACTCGGTACCGGTACCCCTTGTTATCGTTATTTTATTGTTGCTCTTTTATTTTTTACTTTAGTTTATTTAGTAAACATTTTTTCTTAACTCTTATTTTGCATTGTTGGTTAAGGGCTTGTAAGTAATCATTTCATGGTAAGGTCTACACCTGCTGTATTCGGCGCATGTGACAAATACAATTTGATTTGATTTGATCTACTGTATGGCAAAAGCCTCTGGGACTCAGGAGTAAAAAGACCACACAGCATCTTGCGTGTATGTTATTGCTTGTTTGATATGCCAAAGGTAAAGTTTCTTTCTGTAAACTTTTTAGCCATCAACAGCACAGGTCACATACTGTAAACCTTGGTTGATCTGCAAAAAGTTGTGAAATGCCATTCTGTCAGTTTAAGAGGTGCATGTACACATCACTTTACAGGAGATGACCCAAATTGCACCATATTTCATATAGAGCACCACCCTATGGGCCCTTGCCAAAGTAGTGCATTTTATAGGGAATAGTGCCATTTGGGATGCAGGCCCACAATGAAATAAGGGGTCTGTGTCTGTTGTCCTCTCCCAGAACCCCTCTTCTTTATGGATGATGTCATATAGAGCCATTGGGAGAGGGCTGTCTGGCCAGATATAAGGAGCCAGGTCAGTTGTCAGAGATCCTTTTCATTATTCAAAAGTATTTGAATCAAGGTCCACACATGTGGAATAATGCATTTTATATTATACACGTCAGGGCACGTACAAGAAAACTTGTTGAACAGTTCATGGCATTTTCATTGGATCACATGGATTTCTAAAGGTTGAGTCATGCATACTGTTTTTTCTTCTCCTCTCCTTTCGTGGACATATGATGTCTTGGCAACGTTCTGCTGTTTGTGATGATGTGAAACTAAAGAGAATATACAACTTCATAACTCATATTATTTTAAGTATAAAGGATATAATGAATTCATGATCATATTTTACTTGAAAGACACATTCATACTCTATTTGTATGGCATAATGTTTGACACATTTTCCACTGCTCAAACACAATACAAATTACAGGCCTTGAAGGCCAATACAAACCAATGTCAAACTCTGCCAGGGGAAAATGTATGATTTTATATCTCATTAGTATTCATTGAGCGGTTGCCATCAAGAACCCAACTCTGCTTTTATCCTGTAAACACAGGTCTCAGGGGAAATCTAAGGCTACAGCCATGCTGTAACTCTCTACATACAGCATGACTTTCTGCTTCGCTATGGGAAAGAGAAAGGACACTTCATCTGTCATCAGATAACTTTAGAACAATAAACACATCCCTCTGGGCACACCACGTCATTTCAACGGGGATAATTGGGTCATATTTGGTTGAGACGTTGATCAATGAGATTACAACCTATATTCACCCACTCAAAAATCCAGCCAAAAGATAGTTGAATTTCCAATGTGTTGTCACTATGCTTTCAACCAACTAAAACCACAACCAAATTCAAATGGGAATATAATGTCAGATATATCTTTATTTATACAACATATTAATGTGTTATCCCTGTGCTTCATCTAATAGCAGACACAAATGGCCTGGATTGCAGTTGAGATTACAAGTACATGGTGCAAGTGATCAATGCCGTTCGAGATTCTGCACAGCAATTGTGAAGATCTCCACAGACCTACGACGACCTATGCATGCTATCTTGAACATGCACACTTTATATGATAACATAAGAAGACATTTATACACTGCTCAAAAAAATAAAGGGAACACTTAAACAACACATCCTAGATCTGAATGAATGAAATAATCTTATTAAATACTTTTTTCTTTACATAGTTGAATGTGCTGACAACAAAATCACACAAAAATTATCAATGGAAATCAAATTTATCAACCCATGGAGGTCTGGATTTGGAGTCACCCTCAAAATTAAAGTGGAAAACCACACTACAGGCTGATCCAACTTTGATGTAATGTCCTTAAAACATGTCAAAATGAGGCTCAGTAGTGTGTGTGGCCTCCACGTGCCTGTATGACCTCCCTACAACGCCTGGGCATGCTCCTGATGAGGTGGCGGATGGTCTCCTGAGGGATCTCCTCCCAGACCTGGACTAAAGCATCCGCCAACTCCTGGACAGTCTGTGGTGCAACGTGGCGTTGGTGGATGGAGCGAGACATGATGTCCCAGATGTGCTCAATTGGATTCAGGTCTGGGGAACGGGCGGGCCAGTCCATAGCATCAATGCCTTCCTCTTGCAGGAACTGCTGACACACTCCAGCCACATGAGGTCTAGCATTGTCTTGCATTAGGAGGAACCCAGGTCCAACCGCACCAGCATATGGTCTCACAAGGGGTCTGAGGATCTCATCTCGGTACCTAATGGCAGTCAGGCTACCTCTGGCAAGCACATGGAGGGCTGTGCGGCCCCCCAAAGAAATGCCACCCCACACCATGACTGACCCACCGCCAAACCGGTCATGCTGGAGGATGTTGCAGGCAGCAGAACGTTCTCCACGGCGTCTCATGACTCTGTCACGTCTGTCACATGTGCTCAGTGTGAACCTGCTTTCATCTGTGAAGAGCACAGGGCGCCAGTGGCGAATTTGCCAATCTTGGTGTTCTCTGGCAAATGCCAAACGTCCTGCACGGTGTTGGGCTGTAAGCACAACCCCCACCTGTGGACGTCGGGCCCTCATACCACCCTCATGGAGTCTGTTTCTGACCATTTGAGCAGACACATGCACATTTGTGGCCTGCTGGAGGTCATTTTGCAGGGCTCTGGCAGTGCTCCTCCTGCTCCTCTTTGCACAAAGGCGGAGGTAGCGGTCCTGCTGCTGGGTTGTTGCCCTCCTACGGCCTCCTCCACGTCTCCTGATGTACTGGCCTGTCTCCTGGTAGCGCCTCCATGCTCTGGACACTACGCTGACAGACACAGCAAACCTTCTTGCCATACCTCGCATTGATGTGCCATCCTGGATGAGCTGCACTACCTGAGCCACTTGTGTGGGTTGTAGACTCCGTCTCATGCTACCACTAGAGTGAAAGCATCGCCAGCATTCAAAAGTGACCAAAACATTAGCCAGGAAGCATAGGAACTGAGAAGTGGTCTGTGGTCACCACCTGCAGAACCACTTCTTTATTAGGGGTGTCTTGCTAATTGCCTATAATTTCCACCTGTTGTCTATTCCATTTGCACAACAGCATGTGAAATGTATTGTCAATCAGTGTTGCTTCCTAAGTGGACAGTTTGATTTCACAGAAGTGTGATTGACTTGGAGTTACATTGTGTTGTTTAAGTGTTCCCTTTATTTTTTTGAGCAGTGTAGTTACAGTAAAATCAAAACGTGGCCAAGGATGTGATACTCATTTTAAGTTTGAATGTTACATTAGTTTGTAAGCTAGCCTTAACTTTAGTATTACAAAATTAATATTGAATTGTGTTTGGTTGACAACGCAAACAAATATAAACATTTGAAGAAGATGTAGGCCTATCTACTGCTTGGATAGTTCCATCTGAGCTACTGCCTTAATCCCATTCTTTAACTTTTATTTTTGGTTGAATTGGAGACTTGAATCCAACATATAATTTGTTAACTTGGAGACAAATGGGCAAAAACTGGTTGAATCAATGTTGTTTCAACGTAATTTGTCAACGTATTGTGATGTGGAACCTAAGCGGAAATTACACTGTATTTGAAAAAAGTCATCAATGTAAACTGTTGTTTTAAGGGTGAAGTATCAACCACAGGATTATCTCATCATGGTAACCAAATTTCAACATAGGAATCTACGTGGAAAATACATTGGATTTGAAAAAGGTTATCAACGTAAACTGTTGTTTTGAGGGTGAAGTATCAACCACAGGATTATGTCATCATGGTAACCAACATATTTAATACAAACCTTGTATAGAATATGTTGAATTTGTACCTTTAAAACAATGTCAGAATTTCAACGCTATATCCACTAAAAAAAATAACTTTAGGCTGGGCAGCACCTCCTACTGGAGAATTGATCTATCTACAGCTACCTCTTGGTCTCCCATCCAAGGTTTTAACCAAGCCCTGCTATGATATTAGTCACTGACTATTACCAATGTGCTATCGTGAGAATGATTGTTGAGAGATCTACAAATAAAAACTAAATAGATTCACTGTTGCTATCATTCCAAAGGGTAGGTTTAACTGAGCAAATGAAATGTGACCATACTTTATCAATCATCAATGATGCTATTTAAGCCTATATAGCATTTGCAAAGTCATCAACAGCAATTGTTTGAATTCAACCCAGAATTCAACAAAAAATAGACAATACAATAGGCCTATGGTTTCAAGCTCTGGTTGATTTCAAATCTAATAATATTTAATGATATTGAATTGTGTTTGGTTGTCAACGCAACCAAATATCTACATTTGAAAGAGATGTATCTTCTGCTTGGATAATTATATCTGTGCCACTGACTTAGTCTGGCTTTAATAGTCTGGCTTTAATATGTTGGTTTCACGTCTCCATCTCAACCATAAATCTGAGTTAAAGAATAGGAGTAAATCAAATAAAACTATTTTAAGTTTGATTACATTTTAAATCAACCAGAGCTTGAAACCCTAAGCCTATGTATTGCCAATTTTTTGTTGAATCCTGGGTTGAATTGAAACAACAATAGCTGTTGATGACTTTGCAAATGCTATATACTGTAGGCCTAAATAGCATCATTGATAATATGAGTGATAAATTATGGTCACATTTCATTTGCTCTGTTAAACCTATCCATTGGAATGACTTCGATAGCAACAGTGAATCTATTTCGTTTTTAAGCGGAGATCTGTAAACAATAATTCTCGCGATAGCACATTGGTAATAACCAGTGAAAAATATCATATCTAAGCTGGGCTGGGCTTGGTTAAAACCCTGGATAGGAAACCAAAAGGTACTGTAGCTGTATATATTTCAACTTCCAGTAGGTGCTGCCCAGCCAATTTTTTTAGTTTTAAAGGTACAAATTCAACATATCTTATACAAGGTTTATCTATGTTGAAATTTGGTTACCATGATGACATAATCTTGTGGATGAAATTTCACCCTCAAAACAACGGTTTACTTTTTCAAATCCAATGTATTTTCCATGTAGATTCCACATCACAATACATTGACATATTACATTGAAACAACGTTGATTCAACCAGTTTGTGCCAAGTGGGACATTTCATATGACATTTACATTTACATAATTTAGCAGACGCTCTTATCCAGAGCGACTTAAAATTGGTGCATTCAACTTATGATAGCCAGTGGGACAACCACTTTTTTTCTTCTTTTTTTTTATAGGGGGGTGGGGGAGGTAGAAGGATTACTTTATACTATTCCAGGTATTCCTTAAAGAGGTAGGGTTTCAAGTGTCTCCGGAAGGTGGTCAGTGACTCCGCTGTCCTGGCGTCGTGGGGGGAACTTGTTCCATCATTGGGGTGCCAGAGCAGCAAATAGCTTTGACTGGGCTGAGCGGGAACTGTGCTTCCGTAGTGGTAGGGGAGCTAGCAGGCCAGAGGTGGATGAACGTAGTGCCCTCGTTTGGGTGTAGGGTCTGATCAGAGCCTGAAGGTAAGGAGGTGCCGTTCCCCTCACAGCTCTATAGGCAAGCACCATGGTCTTGTAGTAGATGCGAGCCTCAACTGGAAGCCAGTGGATTGTGCGGAGGAGCGGGGTGACATGAGAGAACTTGGGAAGGTCAAACACCAGACGGGCTGCAGCGTTTTGGATAAGTTGTAGGGGTTTAATGGCACAGGCAGGGAGCCCGGCCAACAGCGAGTTGCAGTAATCCAGATGGGAGATGACAAGTGCCTGGATTAGGACCTTTGCCGCTTTCTGTGTAAGGTAGGGTCGTACTCTGCGAATGTTGTAGAGCATGAACCTGCAGGATCGGGTCACCGCTTTGATGTTAGCAGAGAACGACAGGGTGTTGTCCAGGGTCACGCCAAGGTTCTATGACCATATTACACCAGAACACTGGGCTGCTGTTGGTCATTTCTTATCATGAGAAATAGTCCTCTGGCTTAGATGTCAACATCGCATGCAAGGTGCGAGAGACCTGATATTGATATGAACAACCATCCTCTTAATGGTAGCTCTCCTCTAAATGGTAGCTCTCATGGAATGAAACTCAAAACCAACCCATTTACCCTATTCTCATTGTAAGCAGTGAAATAGAGCAAAAATCTGTCCCCATTTGTAATTATACCTTTCAAAAGCACCATTGTCAAGGAGCCATTGTGTCTGTTCTTAATGTATGTTTTGAAGTGTTAAACCTGTATCAATCATCACGTGAGATACAGTTAATGTAAATGTACTATGGTCCTCGGTGGGAACTCCACTGTAGCCTCCAGTGCTGTAGTAACAATACCATCTCAGTAACTCTACCTCCTCTTATGAAATGTGTTCATGATTTGCATGAAAACTTCAAAGCTACGTCTCTCCTTGGACAAGTTACTTACAACATCACATAAATATTACTCCCAGGAGTCTCTACCTAACAAACAGGGTACTGTTAAACAAGTTTGGCCTTCCACACACAAGAACCCTTCTACTGACAGTGGTTGGAACAGAGAGACAGCAACATGTGTCCTTGTAATGCTTTCCCAAAACAACACCTTGTCATTGTCATCCGAACACCATATCCTCTGCCCTTTGACATCACTAAGTTGTGTTCTGGAATCCATTCCTAGCATCATATTCTATAAAGCACTTATTTATATATCACTTTCACCTCTCACTCCATTGTCTATTCCTATAACCAGTACAGTAGTTGCGGTATTCTGTCTGAGAGGGGGAGAGGAGAATAACAGTCAGTATTGATGCCTCTTTGTACATCAGTCACACTATTCCCCTGTATTAAAGGATAGCAGAGAGAGAGAGCGAGAGAGATAAATATAGTATATAGAGTGGAATGTGGTGGCAGTGAACATGCTGGAAGGTCTACAGAGATGTTTTAATTGAATATGTGCTGTTTCCTTATTAAAAATAAGAAACACACACACACACAGTGTGGGTGTGGGTCTCCCGGCTATCCGTGTCGTCAGACTGACAGGAATGATTTAAAATGGGGATCCAAGAGGTGCAATCTTCTAATGGATTCCAGGAGCCCATGGCTGTAAGACTGTAATTTCCTATCCATAACCCCCCTTCTCTTCCCACGTACACTCATCCAGCAAAAAAAAACTGACGCAGACATCAGCAAAATTAAGTTACTTGTCACAATACATTTCATACAATATAATAAACTACATTAAAGTCCAGAAAATACAGTAAGCACAGGCATATCAAGAGATTACAGAGACCATTAAGAACTTATCTTTTCACATGAGAAAAATTATCCCTCCATAATTCATAATTCGTTTGATATTTGGAATACAAGGTTATGGATATGCCACAATGAAATCACATTGAAGCAGTGCAGAATTTTCGGACAACTCTGCTGATGCCACTCACTGTCCATAAACTAATGTCCTGAATTAATGAAGCTTTCTTTTCTCATTCTCCATGATGATGTTGTTGAAACTGATCAATGCTCTTGTCAGTTCCAGCTGATAATCAATCAAATTCAATCAATATAAAAAATATTTTTTTACATCAGCAGTTGTCACAAAGTGATTTACATAATCATGTGTCATGTTTATTGATTATCTGTATCGCCATGTGTCTGTTGGCCTGTTTCCTTCGGGGCCAATCAGTGTCCCTCACTGGGACCTGCTGTGTACTAGCTAACCTCCAGTCAGGTCTAACAGGATGTGGATGTATAATGATGTCTATGGTTTTGTCCCAAATGGCATCCTATTCCCTATATATGGAACAAGGTGCCATTTGGCATGGACACTATGAGTTGTAATGAGTCAGAGGAAAGAAGATAAAAGTCTCTAGAGGAAACTGTTTCACCATGTTTTGCCTTCAGCGTTGCCTAGAGAGGATGTCGTAACCTTGTATAGAATACTGAGATGGGTTGCATTCGTTCATCAGATATCTTATTTCCACTAGTTCCTTCCTCTCCCAGAATAGCATGCATTGATTCAAAACAAGCAGAATAGCGGAAAAAACTCAATCATCTGGTTGTCAGCTTCAGTGTGATTTGACTTTTGGGGAATGGCATTGCACTGATGACACTGTTGTGCAACCATCAGGACAATAATAGTTTACCTCTATGAAATGCATTTGATCCTCTGCAATTCCTTTGGTGGCACAATTACAACTAGCCTATATTAATGACTTCAAAATGTAGTACATATTTTCCTAAGAAAAACAGTTTCATGAGAGTGTGTACAGAGTGGTCACATGTGAATACATTTGTTGACATAATGCCACCACCATATTCCCAGTTTAAACCCTTTCTTCCACCCTCCAGCGCTTGGGTGTGAGAGGTCAGTAGTCCATGCGTAACAACATGCTCTTTCAAAAGTAGTGCACTATAACGGGAATAGGGTGCCATTTGGAACGCATCCACTGTTGAATATTAAGCATCATTAGTGGACCGGGCATCTGAGTCCTAACAAGGCAAGTGCAAAATATAAAAGCCAATTTTCCCCTGGTGACTGCATATTAGAGCTTCTCATCACTTTCACCTTGACACTGCCCCCTGCAGGGGTACAGAGAGGGGCGGACTGAGAGAACACAATGAACCAACATACATACACATGTATCACCATCACAATATTGTCTGAGGAGCACTGAGTTAGTCCTCAGATTACTGTCAAACAGAACTATGCCACTCTACACACCAGTAATGGCTGATGTAAACAGAGAAAGAAGCAGAGCTATAGAGAGAAAGAGAGGCACACTGCTGCTGCTGCTGCTAGTCTTGTGACATGACCTAAGAGGTTTAAAGTGAACTGAAGTAACCTGGAGAGGAAATGTTTGATGTTTTTGATGAGGACAATGCCAAATCCTGTGTGTCATGATGAAATGGTCTTTATAGTGCATCAAAACTTGGAGTCAAGGGGCTAGTTGATTTAGAAAGTATCCTCAGGCACTTATGAGCACAACACATAGCTGAGCGGTCTACAACTGTGTCCTGATGTATGCCATCCCAGTTAGCCAGGCTTGTAAGACACATTTAGGGGTTTTCACTTTCCATTTGTGTTGCTCTCTTTCTCCATACCTGTAGGTTGATAATAATCTCTACTTCTTTGCATGAACAAGCAGACTAACTGAGTGATATGCATTGAGTAACAGTGACAGATTATCCCAGATGCAATCCCTTTTATAGCATTCCATTAAGGAAGGCTGTGGAGGCTGCAGAGTAGAATACCTTGAGCACAGCTCTCAAGTTTCAAGTTTCAAAGTTAATTTGCCACATGCACAGGATACAGGTGTAAATACATTACAGTGAAATTATTGCCTTGAGTGCTCTTTCCCAACAATGCAGTGATAGCAATAATTATATAGATAATAATATCAAATATAATTTAAAAAACACAATAAGTACGAAATAGGTTGATGAAAAGAGAATGCATGTATATGCAGGTCAGTGCAGGTACCTTTTTCAATGTGCAGGGGTACTGGAGTGGCTGAGGTAGGTTTATACATAAAAAGTGACTGGTAGTAGGATATACATGTAAACAGGGACTGCAGGGATGTAGTATATACATGTCAACTCTGCTAAGCTGCTCTTATCTCCTGAAGCACAAACAAAAGCTCATGAGTTTAGTTGCATTCAATTATTTATCTTAATCAACATCAACTGTTAGAGGGCATCTGTAGTTCTGTGGTTCTGGGATAAATAGCCAGTCCCTGCAAGGTGGAAGCAATGTCAAATTTGATTCGTTAACACAGTCCTTAAAGGCAGATGACTGCAACATAACAACGTTAATGAAATGACAGTCAATCAAGCAACCTGTTAATGCTAAACTGAATCTAGAAGCAAACTACAATACACATAAATATGCCTCTATGACCAGGTCATGATCAGGTTATGAACTAGCAGTTAAACTAGGCAGTTGACAGTGAGTATGTCATGACTGGCGCAGGAGGCGAAGGGCTAAAATGAAATAGCAACCTACATTTATTAGACCTGGTGAAGGCTGTTAACATCAATAATTCACAAGGCTCTCTCTGAAAACTATGAAAAATAGACCCTGCATTATTAAAGGGACATGCAGATTTAATTAGCAGGGTTATGAATTAATAATGAGATTATCCTAAGCGCTCGACTATAATCTGTAGCTATAACACTCGGGCAATCAACAGACCAAAGATCAGGCATTGATTTTACTTGGTGAAAAAGGGTTTATACAGTATGAAGAGTATAGTAGGGCTGTTTGTGAATCCAAGCTTATATCATTTTCTTTGGTATCTCGTCTGCATTGTCTGACATTGAGTGTGATGTTACGGTCAGTAGCCCCATTTCCTGGGCACTGCAGACACTGTCCTGTAGCCCTCGCTGCTAAATTTACCCTCATTGGGTTCACTCTCATAGGGGGGAAAAAGGGCACAGGCAGCGTACAGTATGATGTTGTCTAGTTTCATCATCATTGTTCTATGAGTGCTCTGAGATCTTGTGTCCGGTGTATGAACCTGAGAAGGACTGGCTGTCTAATGTAGTCCAGATGGGTCTTGCTGTTTAGGGTGCTCAGGGTGGGAGTACAGAGAGATGTTTCAGGGGCTGCGTCCCAAATGCAGCCTATTCCCTGCACAGTGCACATAGTGCTTATGGGCCCTGGTCAGAAATAGTGCACTTCAGTATAGGGAATAGGGTGCAATTTGGGACTCAACCCAGGTCTCAGAGGTACAGCTCACATGGTGAATGTTAATGTCCCACAGTAAGACAACAACACTTGAGCAGAGAAAACCCTGGGAAGATTGTATCAGCCATAAACATCATCCTTGGAGAGAGCTATCATTTCTCAGATGTGTTTCTATCTACAGTACCAAGGTTTCAACATGTTCCTGCAGGGATGTGTTATTTAAAGACCAAGCCTGTTAAGAAGATGGAGGAATGGAGAAGGACATGATAACTACATGTAGATCTCCCTGTTTCAGCCCCTCTCATCTGCCCTCCCGTCATACCCCTGACTCTAAACACTGATCCGCCATTGCCACTGTAATAAAATGTAGGTTAGCCTATCACAACATAGGATGAAAACATGTTTGGAGAAAAGAGAGCGAGAGCGAGGGAGAACTGGTATTCAGACAAACAGCATTTAATGCTCTCTGTTCCCCCAGGTTTTGTGTCAAGACTTTGAATTAAATAAACATTTGAAAAAGGTTTCCTTTTCTTATCAACAGGCACATTACATTTTTGTTATTTAGCAGACTCTCAAGGGGACATCAACAGACTTTTCACCTAGTGGGCTCAGGGATACAAACCAGCAATCTTTTGGTTACTGGCCCAATGCTCTTAACCACTAGGTTACCAGGGTTGGGTAGGTTACTTTCTAAATGTAATCCATTACAGTTACCTGTCCAAAATTGTAATCAGTAATGTAATCTTTTGGATTACCCACACTCAGTAACGTAATCTGATTACTTTTAGATTACTTTCCCTTTAAGAGGCATTACAAGAAGACAAAAATGAATATTACCAATTGAACGACATCTATTGCAGGATAAATAAATGTTAGAGTTTACATAGCTGGCCATAATTGGATGTTGCATTTTACTTTATGGGTTGGTTATTTAGGGATTCTTCTAACCCATTCCACAGAGGGCCGAGTGTGTGAGGGTTTTCGCTCCACCCTTGTACTTGATCGATGAATTAAGGTCACTAATTAGAAAGGAACTCCCCTCACCTGGTTGTCTAGGTCTTAATTGAAAGGAAAAACCAAAAACCTGCAGACACTCGTCCCTCCGTGGAATGAGTTTGACACCCCTGTTCTAACCCATTGCTTTCTACTACAGATAATAATACGATTAGGCTATATCTTTACATTAAAAACCAAAGTCTGTCAGATTTCCAGTCATTCAAATTAATTTAATACCCCTTCATCTTCAAGAATAGGACTTGGAAATATAGGTTGTTGTTTTACCTGAGCATAACCCAAAAACCAAGGACTTTTTAGCCTACCCTGTTGTTTATGATTTTTTTTTGTCATGAAGGATTGGGCTCATTGCTTCGAGTTGAAAAATAAATGCTGCTCTCATGAAATGGCATGCTTTGCGCTTTACCGAAAAGTGCTATTTGCATGTGAAAAATGTATGCCATATGCTGCATTTGCTATAAGCTTATTGTTTACCTTTTTTTGTGTGACATTTGCAGCTGTTTAAGTATATCAAAAATGGACAGGTTTGAGCATTTGCCACTTAAGCCTATAGACAATTTTTTGGGTGAAACATAAAAATATCATTTTTAGATAAAACTATACTAAATATATTGACATGTCACCAAATAATTGATTAAAACACACTGTTTTGCAATGGTCTGCAGTAGCCTCAACAGCACTCTGTAAGGTAGCACCATTGTCAAATCAAATCAAATCAAATTGTATTTGTCACATACACGTGTTTAGCAGATGTTATAGCGGGTGTAGCGAAATGCTTGTGCTTCTAGCTCTGACAGTGCAGTAATATCTAACAAGTAATATCTAACAATTTCACAACATATACAGTGGGGAGAACAAGTATTTGATAAACTGCCGATTTTGCAGGTTTTCCTACTTACAAAGCATGTAGAGGTCTGTAATTGTTATCATAGGTACACTTTAACTGTGAGAGACGGAATCTAAAACAAAAATCCAGAAAATCACAATGTATGATTTTTAAGTAATTCATTTGCATTTTATTGCATGACATAAGTATTTGATACATTAGAAAAGCAGAACTTAATATTTGGTACAGAAACCTTTGTTTGCAATTACAGAGATCATACGTTTCCTGTAGGTCTTGACCAGGTTTGCACACACTGCAGCAGGGATTTTGGCACACTCCTCCATACAGACCTTCTCCAGATCCTTCAGGTTTCGGGGCTGTCGCTGGGCAAGACGGACTTTCAGCTCCCTCCAGAGATTTTTTATTGGGTTCAGGTCTAGAGACTGGCTAGGCCACTCCAGGACCTTGAGATGCTTCTTACGGAGCCACTCCTTAGGCTGTGTGTTTCGGGTCGTTGTCATGCTGGAAGACCCAGCCACGACCCATCTTCAATGCTCTTACTGAGGGAAGGAGGTTGTTGGCCAAGATCTCGCAATACATGGCCCCATCCATCCTCCCCTCAATACGGTGCAGTTGTCCTGCCCCCTTTGCAGAAAAGCATCCCCAAAGAATGATGTTTCCACCTCCATGCTTCACGGTTGGGATGGTGTTCTTGGGGTTGTACTCATCCTTCTTCTTCCTCCAAACACGGCGAGTGGAGGTTAGACCAAAAAGCTCTATTTTTGTCTCATCAGACCACATGACCTTCTCCCATTCCTCCTCTGGATCATCCAGATGGTCATTGGCAAACTTCAGAGGGGCCTGGACATGCGCTGGCTTGAGCAGGGGGACCTTGCGTGCGCTGCAGGGTTTTAATCCATGACGGCATAGTGTGTTACTAATGGTTTTCTTTGAGACTGTGGTCCCAGCTCTCTTCAGGTCATTGACCAGGTCCTGCCGTGTAGTTCTGGGCTGATCCCTCACCTTCCTCATGATCATTGATGCCCCACGAGGTGAGATCTTGCATGGAGCCCCAGACCGAGGGTGATTGACCGTCATCTTGAACTTCTTCCATTTTCTAATAATTGCGCCAACAGTTGTTGCCTTCTCACCAAGCTGCTTGCCTATTGTCCTGTAGCCCACCCCAGCCTTGCGCAGGTCTACAATTTTATCCCTGATGTCCTTACACAGCTCTCTGGTCTTGGCCATTGTGGAGAGGTTGGAATCTGTTTGATTGAGTGTGTGGACAGGTGTCTTTTATACAGGTAACGAGTTCAAACAGGTGCAGTTAATACAGGTAATGAGTGGAGAACAGGAGGGCTTCTTAAAGAAAAACGAACAGGTCTGTGAGAGCTGGAATTCTTACTGGTTGGTAGGTGATCAAATACTTATGTCATGCAATAAAATGCAAATTAATTACTTAAAAATCATACAATGTGATTTTCTGGATTTTTGTTTTAGATTCCGTCTCTCACAGTTGAAGTGTACCTATGATAAAAATTACAGACCTCTACATGCTTTGTAAGTAGGAAAACCTGCAAAATCGGCAGTGTATCAAATACTTGTTCTCCCCACTGTACCTAAAACACACAAAACTAGTAAGGAATGGGATTTAAGAATATATACATATATGGACAAGCAATGACAGAGCGGCATGGACTAAGATACAGTAGAATATTATAGAATAGAATGCAGTATATACATATGATATGAGTAGTGCAAGATATTATTAAAGTGACTAGTGTTCCATTTCTTAAAGTGGCCAGTGATTTCAATAGGCAGCAGCAGCCTCTAATGTGCTAGTGATGGCTATTTAACAGTCTGATGGCCTTGAGATAGAAGCTGTTTTTCATTCTCTCGGTCCCAGCTTTGATGTGCCTGTACTGACCGCGCCTTCTGGATGATAGCGGGGTGAACGGCAGTGGCTCGGGTGGTTGATGTCCTTGATTATCTTTTTGGCCTTCCTGTGACATCGGGTGCTGTATGTGTCTTGGAGGGCGGGTAGTTTGCCCCTGGTAATGCGTTCGACAGACCCCACCACTCTCTGGAGAGCCCTGTGGTTGCGGGCGGTGCAGTTGTCGTACCAGGCGGTGATACAGCCCGACAGGATGCTCTCAATTGTGCATCTGTAAAAGTTTGTGAGGGTTTTAGGTGCTAAGCCGAATTACTTCAGCCTCCTGAGGTTGAAGAGGCTCTGTTGCGCCTTCTTCACCACACTGTCTGCATGGGTGGACCATTTCAGTTTGTCGGTGATGTGTACGCCAAGAAACTTGAAGCTTTCCACCTTCTCCACTGCGGTCCCGTCGATGAGGATAGGGGGGTGCACCCTCTGCTGTTTCCTGAAGTCCATGATAATCTCCTTTGTTTTGTTAATGTTGAGTGAGAGGTTATTTTCCTGGCACCACACTCCCAGAGCCCTCACCTCCTCCCTGTAGGCGGTCTCGTCATTGTTGGTAATCAAGCCTACTACTGTTGTGTCGTCTGCAAACTTGATGATTGAGTCGGAGGCGTGCTTGGCCACGCAGTCATGGGTGAACAGGGAGTACAGGAGGGGGCTGAGCACGCACCCTTGTGGGGCCCCAGTGTTGAGGATCAGAGAAGTGGAGATGTTGTTTCCTACCTTCACAACCTGAGGGCGGCCCGTCAGGAAGTCCAGGACCCAGTTGCACAGGGCGGGGTTCAGACCCAGGGCCTCGAACTTAATGATGAGCTTGGAGGGTACTATGGTGTTGAATGCTGAGCTATAGTCAATGAACAGCATTCTTACATAGGTATTCCTCTTGTCCAGATGGGATAGGGCAGTGTGCAGTGTGATGGCGATTGCATCGTCTGTGGATCTATTGGGGCAGTAAGCAAATTGGAGTGGGTCTAGGGTGACAGGTAAGGTAGAGGAAGACAGCTAGTTTCCATCCTCCTCTGGGTACATTGACTTCAATACAAAACCTAGGAGGCTCATGGTTCTCACCCCTTCCATAGACTTACACAGTAATTATGACAACTTCCAGAGGACATTCTCCAACCTATCAGAGCTATTGCAGCATGAACTGACATGTTGTCCACCCAATCAAATTATCAAAGAATGAATCTAGTACTGAAAGCATAAACTACAGCTAGCTAACAGTAGCACTGCACAGTGCATAAAATGAGGTGAGTAGTTGAGTCAAATAGAGAAAGACAATAGTTGAACAGTTTTGAACAAATTCATTTCTTACAAAATTAAGGAGAAGCGTGAGAGAGAGAGATACATTTCGTTGTATTTTTTTCACTTTCACTTAGCTAGCAAATGCAGCTAGCTTGTTTAGCCTACTCAAACAGAGAGGGTGCTATGTTAGCTAGCTGGCTATGGTTATCCAACACTGGAACTCTTCAAAGACAAGGTAAGCTTTTGGTTTTATTAATATATTGCCACCGGGGCCCGCCAGTGTAACTGCTCAACTGTTTGCTGACTGAACACTGTATGACTATAACGGGTTTAGTAACATGTTAATTCTAGTAGCTATGTTGACTATGACATTAGCTAATATGGTGACAACAATGTAGGCTGTGGTTAGCAGTTAACGGTTATGATATGAAGGTTTGGCTTGGAAAGGTTTTTTCGCCTGCTGACAGAAAGCTGATGTGTTGTGCACTGAAGTTCACAAGTGAAGGGAAAGGGTGAGAGGAGAAGAGCGAGTAGATGCAAGAAGGAATTATACAACAAGCAAAATGATCATGCTGTTTGTATGTGGCTGCTATGAAAGTTAACTGTTTGCGTGTGATCAGGGGTGTATTCCTTCTGCCGATTCTGTTGAAAAATGTTTTTTAAACGGAAGCAAACGGAACGAAACGGGGATCAAGAAACCTGAATTTGTACAATAGAAACTCTCGCTTGCAACTGTTGGACTAATGATTACACCCTAGATCAGCTAGATGCAGGCAAGAATGTGCAAGGCGGTATTGAATGTGTCAATGTCTGTCACCTTGATTACTCACATTTTTCTCCCAACCTGTGCACCTACGTTGTAAACTTTCTTTCATAGGCAACGATGGGTATGTGGAAAATTTGAGTATCATGTAGTAGCCTAAACCGATCAACGTTATGTTGAGCTGGGTGAATGGAATATGAATGATAGTCATCCAATATGATGTAATAGAAATAAGGCCATGCTCATGAAAAAAATTATCATCCTCCCTCATTTTAAACGTCACCGACCGCCACTGGTGTCAACTTAACCTGAAGGTAATATCTTAACAACCACATTTGGTAATCTTCCTTACCTCCTCAACACATCGCAGCAACGTAATTTCCAAAAGAAGCAAGCTAACTGCCCTGTGTCATTCATTTATCCTGTTTTACAGATTTGTAATATATATACAAATATTTTCATCTTTGAAATCTTCAGATAACATGTTCAACATAACCGTGATGAGTTTGTGTCATTTATACGTATTGTTCAAGTGTTATGACCGAGTGAAAATTGAAACGATTTTTTCCATTCAAAGTGAATGAAGCCAGGCAAGCTGGATAGTTTTGTATGCAAGTCTGTGAGACAAAATGGCGGCCACAATGATTTTTATTTAGAATATGAATGTTTTAGCTCCTAATGGTTTTGTTTGAACAAACAAAGTCTCACATTATTTGTATTTTATGTGTACATATGAGACGCCAATTATATGTACTTTAACCTGTTATATTGTATGCGATTTGTTATTTATGCGAACCGCTAACTACCTAGCGTGCTATTTCGCCCAAGCTATTTTTAGATTCTGTTATTAGCTGTCAATGGCCTCTTCTATATTTAATTTTACTGTTAGCCTGTATAAAGGGATAATTTAATATTGCAGCCTACGTAATACAAAAATCTTTCATACAAGGGTGTTATTTTAGTGGTTTTGTACACCACCATATTTGAGTGTCATGTCATCAGTAATTACATGTATAGCTGAGAGCTATATCATACTATGAAGTATGTTATTAAGGAACATTTGTATTTGTGAGAAAGAGATTCTCAACTGCCTTTTTCAATTATTGATTCTCTTTTTTTGCAGGAATCATCTAGCTTGGTTTGATGGAAGGATGAAGGAGGGAACAAAGAGAATGAGTAGGTAGCAAGCGAACTTTTGTCCCCCCCAATTTATTTTATGTTGTCTTGAAGACAACATTTATTAGCTTTGACTCTAGTGTTCCATTTGTACATGTGCATTTGTATTGTAGGCAACTGGGTGAAAAGAGTCAATATCAGGGGATGTATTTATCTATATATTTCCAGATATTTGACATTTTATTAGATATAAGGAGTAGACATGCTCCAGATACGCATGTCCTTAATTTCATATACGGAGCTAGGATATTCTCTGTAATAGGACAGTTTCTATATACATCAAATCCGGACCTCAGAAATCTCCCTGCTACTGTAGTCCAGGGAGATATCTAGGGTGAGATACTGTATGTTCAAGACACGCACCTGATGTGCGTGCACCCGCCTATATATATAGGGGGTAGATCAGCTTTAATATTGCAGATAGATTGTAACTTCCATCAATGTAATTGTCTGCATCACTTCCAATCCCCCATATGTTTTTTTTTCTCGCAAATATATATATATATATATATATATATATACACACATATACATATATACACATACACACACACATACATACACATATACACTGCTCAAAAAAATAAAGGGAACACTTAAACAACACAATGTTACTCCAAGTCAATCACACTTCTGTGAAATCAAACTGTCCACTTAGGAAGCAACACTGATTGACAATAAATTTCACATGCTGTTGTGCAAATGGAATAGACAACAGGTGGAAATTATAGGCAATTAGCAAGACACCCCCAATAAAGGACTGGTTTTGCAGGTGGTGACCACAGACCACTTCTCAGTTCCTATGCTTCCTGGCTGATGTTTTGGTCACTTTTGAATGCTGGCGGTGCTTTCACTCTAGTGGTAGCATGAGACGGAGTCTACAACCCACACAAGTGGCTCAGGTAGTGCAGCTCATCCAGGATGGCACATCAATGCGAGCTGTGGCAAGAAGGTTTGCTGTGTCTGTCAGCGTAGTGTCCAGAGCATGGAGGCGCTACCAGGAGACAGGCCAGACATCAGGAGAGTGGAGGAGGCCGTAGGAGGGCAACAACCCAGCAGCAGGACTGCTACCTCCGCCTTTGTGCAAGGAGGAGCAGGAGGAGCACTGCCAGAGCCCTGCAAAATGACCTCCAGCAGGCCACAAATGTGCATGTGTCTGCTCAAGCGGTCAGAAACAGACTCCATGAGGGTGGTATGAGGGCCCGACGTCCACAGGTGAGGGTTGTGCTTCCAGCCCAACACCGTGCAGGACGTTTGGCATTTGCCAGAGAACACCAAGATTGGCAAATTCGCCACTGGCGCCCTGTGCTCTTCACAGATGAAAGCAGGTTCACACTGAGCACATGTGACAGACATGACAGAGTCTGGAGACGCCGTGGAGAACGTTCTGCTGCCTGCAACATCCTCCAGCATGACCAGTTTGGCGGTGGGTCAGTCATGGTGTGGGGTGGCATTTCTTTGGGGGGCCGCACAGCCCTCCATGTGCTCGCCAGAGGTAGCCTGACTGCCATTAGGTACCGAGATGAGATCCTCAGGCCCCTTGTGAGACCATATGCTGGTGCGGTTGGCCCTGGGTTCCTCCTAATGCAAGACAATGCTAGACCTCATGTGGCTGGAGTGTGTCAGCAGTTCCTGCAAGAGGAAGGCATTGATGCTATGGACTGGCCCGCCCGTTCCCCAGACCTGAATTCAATTGAGCACATCTGGGACATCATGTCTCGCTCCATCCACCAACGCCACGTTGCACCACAGACTGTCCAGGAGTTGGCGGATGCTTTAGTCCAGGTCTGGGAGGAGATCCCTCAGGAGACCATCCGCCACCTCATCAGGAGCATGCCCAGGCGTTGTAGGGAGGCCACACACACTACTGAGCCTCATTTTGACTTGTTTTAAGGACATTACATCAAAGTTGGATCAGCCTGTAGTGTGGTTTTCCACTTTAATTTTGAGGGTGACTCCAAATCCAGACCTCCATGGGTTGATAAATTTGATTTCCATTGATAATTTTTGTGTGATTTTGTTGTCAGCACATTCAACTATGTAAAGAAAAAAGTATTTAATAAGATTATTTCATTCATTCAGATCTAGGATGTGTTATTTTGTTATTGACCAAATACTTATTTTCCACCATAATTTGCAAATAAATTCATTAAAAATCCTACAATGTGATTTTCTGGATTTGTTTTCTCATTTTGTCTGTCATAGTTGACGTGTACCTATGATGAGAATTACAGGCCTCTCTCATCTTTTTAAGTGGGAGAACTTGCACAATTGGTGGCTGACTAAATACTTTTTTTCCCCACTGTATATTTGCACGTCTGAAGTTTGCCAATGAACAACACCATGAGACCAAAATGGAGCTCTTTGGCATCAACTCAACTCACCGTGTTTGGAGGAGGAGGAATGCTGCCTATGACCCAAAGAACACCATCCCCACCGTCAAACATGGAGGTGGAAACATGCTTTGGGGGTGTTTTTCTGCTAAGGGGACAGGAGAGCTTCACCGCATCAAAGGGACGATGGACAGGGCCATGTACCGTCAAATCTTGGGTGAGAACCTCCTTCCCTCAGCCAGGGCATTGAAAATGGGTCGTGGATAGGTATTCCAGCATGACAATGACCCAAAACACACGGCCAAGGCAACAAAGGAGTGGCTCAAGAAGAAGCACATTAAGGTCCTGGAGTGGCCTAGCCAGTCTCCAGACCTTAATCCCATAGAAAATCTGTGGAGGGAGCTGAAGGTTCGAGTTGCCAAACGTCAGCCTCGAAACCTTAATGACTTGGAGAAGATCTGCAAAGAGGAGTGGGACAAAATCCCTCCTGAGATGTGTGCAAACCTGGTGGCCAACTACAAGAAACGTCTGACCTCTGTGATTGCCAACAAGGGTTTTGCCACCAAGTACTAAGTCATGTTTTGGATCAAATACTTTTTCCCCTCACTGTATATATATATATATATATATATACACACTGCTCAAAAAATAAAGGGAACACTAAAATAACACATCCTAGATCTGAATGAATGAAATAATCTTATTAAATACTTTTTTCTTTACATAGTTGAATGTGCTGACAACAAAATCACACAAAAATTATCAATGGAAATCAAATTTATCAACCCATGGAGGTCTGGATTTGGAGTCACCCTCAAAATTAAAGTGGAAAACCACACTACAGGCTGATCCAACTTTGATGTAATGTCCTTAAAACAAGTCAAAATGAGGCTCAGTAGTGTGTGTGGCCTCCCTACAACGCCTGGGCATGCTCCTGATGAGGTGGCGGATGGTCTCCTGAGGGATCTCCTCCCAGACCTGGACTAAAGCATCCGCCAACTCCTGGACAGTCTGTGGTGCAACGTGGCGTTGGTGGATGGAGCGAGACATGATGTCCCAGATGTGCTCAATTGAATTCAGGTCTGGGGAACGGCGGGCCAGTCCATAGCATCAATGCCTTCCTCTTGCAGGAACTGCTGACACACTCCAGCCACATGAGGTCTAGCATTGTCTTACATTAGGAGGAACCCAGGGCCAACCGCACCAGCATATGGTCTCACAAGGGGTCTGAGGATCTCATCTCGGTACCTAATGGCAGTCAGGCTACCTCTGGCGAGCACATGGAGGGCTGTGCGGCCCCCCAAAGAAATGCCACCCCACACCATGACTGACCCACCGCCAAACCGGTCATGCTGGAGGATGTTGCAGGCAGCAGAACGTTCTCCACGGCGTCTCCAGACTCTGTCACGTCTGTCACATGTGCTCAGTGTGAACCTGCTTTCATCTGTGAAGAGCACAGGGCGCCAGTGGCGAATTTGCCAATCTTGGTGTTCTCTGGCAAATGCCAAACGTCCTGCACGGTGTTGGGCTGTAAGCACAACCCCCACCTGTGGACGTCGGGCCCTCATACCACCCTCATGGAGTCTGTTTCTGACCGTTTGAGCAGACACATGCACATTTGTGGCCTGCTGGAGGTCATTTTGCAGGGCTCTGGCAGTGCTCCTCCTGCTCCTCCTTGCACAAAGGCGGAGGTAGCAGTCCTGCTGCTGGGTTGTTGCCCTCCTACGGCCTCCTCCACGTCTCCTGATGTACTGGCCTGTCTCCTGGTAGCGCCTCCATGCTCTGGACACTACGCTGACAGACACAGCAAACCTTCTTGCCACAGCTCGCATTGATGTGCCATCCTGGATGAGCTGCACTACCTGAGCCACTTGTGTGGGTTGTAGACTCCGTCTCATGCTACCACTAGAGTGAAAGTACCGCCAGCATTCAAAAGTGACCAAAACATCAGCCAGGAAGCATAGGAACTGAGAAGTGGTCTGTGGTCACCACCTGCAAAACCAGTCCTTTTTTGGGGGTGTCTTGCTAATTGCCTATAATTTCCACCTGTTGTCTATTCCATTTGCACAACAGCATGTGAAATTTATTGTCAATCAGTGTTGCTTCCTAAGTGGACAGTTTGATTTCACAGAAGTGTGATTGACTTGGAGTTACATTGTGTTGTTTAAGTGTTCCCTTTATTTTTTTGAGCAGTGTATATATATGGGGGATTGTAAATGATGCGGACAATTACATTGATGGAAGACAAAATCTATCTGCAATATTAAAGCTGATCTACCCCCTAAGAATTTGTTTTGAAATAATGGGTCACATACAGGTTATAGAAAAGAGCAGACCCAGCAAACAAAAACTGTACAGTTGTGCTGATGATTATACAATGTTTCTACAAAACATTCGCCTGACGTTGCAAGAACGTTCCCAGAACACAGTCTGTTTCATTAGGTTGTGGCAATGTTCCCTCTAAGCTGGGTGCGGGCTCGCAGTAGCCAGAGACTGCCGGGCAGCTCCTCCGGGACTGCGGCACAGAGTGCAGAAGAAATATCAGCCCACGGAGAGAAGCAGGAGATTGAACTTCACTCAACTTTCTAGAGTTTTCTCAGTTAACACTATCAACGTTTCCCTTTACTGTGGCAATTGTGATTGAATCAACACAATATTATCTACTTTCAATACAACATACAGAAACAAAGCAAGCTATGCAAGAGATTTTGTTGTAGGCAGAACGCATTGGATTAGGATTCTATTGCGCATGACTCAGCCCATACTCTACACAGACCGTTGAGGCATAACCAATCAGAGCTGCAGTAGGCCTATATGCAAATCGACCATTGCCATATATGGATCTGTGCCATTTACTTTGAACTGGACTGTGTTCACAGCTGTGGTCATGAGTAGATGAGCTTGTTATGATCAAAGCAAGAGCTGCATGTAGCCACGTGTGCACATTTTGTTCATATCCTTTGCTAGTTAGTGAGTTATTAACCCAGTTATATATAATTTGTAGTCAGCAATAGGGGAGTGATTGCTTCCTACAAGAGCACAAAATGTGTACATTTCTAGATGTCTTTGAAAAGCAAGTCAGGTAAAGAGCTTTTTTTGTCTTAAAGGGGCAGTGTTGTATTTTGAGACAGGCTTCAATAAGCTAAGTAGCCAATAGGCAGAGGGTATCATAGTTTGTCTGATTCTCTGTAATAATGGTATGGGAATAATAATGCATTTTATTTTGTAAAGTGGCTTCTTGCATTAAACAACACAAAAACATTTTCAGTCACCTCCTTGTCTGAAGGACAAGTTAACAGGTTAATGTCAAGCCCTGCATGTGTTTTTCAAAAGTCTCATGGAATGTAGGCCTACACTGAGCACCACACATTGGCTACTACTGTAGGCTGAATTATAGAACAGCTATTTCCATGTTAAAATGTTATGGGATGCATGTTCTCCATTGTTTTTGATGGTAGGCCACTCTGGTAGGCCTACTGTACATTATGATCAAAGAGCCACAGTAGCCTACTTGGCCACTGTTAAAACTCACTTAAGGTGGGTACAACCTCAGTGTTCACAGTAAATGCGTGCTGGAAGTTGCACAGAATTTTCACAACTTTAAGATTGCGCTCAGCAGACCTGACATTTGCTCAGTGTCTAAAAAATTTGAGGGAACATTGTTTGTGGGAAAAGTCTGGTGGGAACATTGTGGGGGCATCAAAAAATACAGTATCTTGCCAAAACACAAAAACAGTCCAGTTGTGCAGATTATTATACGTTTGTTTTAGGGTGCAAAAAACATTCCCAGAACAATTTGTTTTATGTTCTTTAATAGTTCCTAACACATGTATTTAGGTTGTGGTAACATTGTGGGGACATGGCAAGAGATGGGTTCCCAAAACACTAAAACTGTCCAGATGTGCTGACATTCAGATAATATTTGTATCAGGGTGCACAAAACATTCATTTGATGTTGCAAGAATGTTGACAGAACAGCCGTTCTGATTTCTTTAAAGGTTCCCAGAACATTTAATTAGGTTGTGGGAACAGTTTGGCTACATTACTAGAGATAGGTTCCCAAAACACAAATTCTGTCCAGTTGTGATGACATTCTTACAATGTTTGTATCAGGTAGCACAAAACATTCCCTCAACGTTCTTAGAATGTTATTCCTATGTTCCCAGAATGATAAAATTAAGTTATGAATAGTCCATAGAGGTTTCTTTCAAGTGATCGTGTTATCTTACTGTTGAGGACGTTAGTTGTACAACAATCCATGTAGCAAATATAGCTGTAAACAGCAATGAACAGGGTGAGCAAGTTGTAGCCCTTTCCTGCAGTCAAATTACCTAATAGCCTCGTGTGGAATATTAATATTTTTAATAACATCATAAAATCCAGTGTTTCTATGTCAAACAGTTTTGTTATAATTCAGTCTTCTGTGATGTATATAAAGTGTAATATTGGTACGCAAACTGAAAATGGAATACATTTCAACTCAACATCTTTTTTTAAAGCCCATAACCATGTGTGAGGTGTATAGTTTGATTTCAAAGTAGATTTGTTTAAGACTACCAAGAAACACTATGTGACCCTGATTTAGCCCACCGCAGTAAAAGGTTAAGTTGGTTTAAATGAATACTTAAAATCTGATTTACTGATTTGTCAATAATTCAGCCATCTTTTGATCATTCATTCCCTTCACTTTCCTGAAACTAAGTTAAGACATGTACCATTGGTGTCATTTGGTCCTATGGTGCATGAGAAAAAAGTATTTTTGCTAATATGCATCTACTGCTATAGTAGAATGCATCTTACATTATTTTCTCAAACTCTTTAGGGACTATTGTGATGAGTCCAAAGACCAAATTTGGAGAGAATCTGACTTTTAGTCCATGAGAATATTTTTTTAAATGATTATTTTAAGCACTCGCTTTATAGTCAAAAAGTGAATTGTTAATAGTGTCTTTATATTTTAAGATATCAATGCCAAACTTAACATGGTTCATTATGGCAATTTTTTTGATGACCCCCCCCCCCCCCAAAAAACACCAAGTTGATAGGCCATTGTGAAGTGGATTTACAAAGAATTTAGGTGGACACGTAAAATCTAAATTCCTGATTTATCAATAACTCAGCAATCTCTTAACCAATCTCTTAGCTTGCATCAAAACTATGTTAAGACATGTACCATGGGCCTACACTTATGGTTCATTAGAATACCTTTTTCAAAGGTTTTCCAAAATGTCAAGATGGAGGAAAATCTATCCTGATGGACCTTATGGGTCCTTGAGGCAAATGTGTTCAGCATGAGGAAAGACACGTACATACAAAGTTTAATGTCTCTAGGTGAAACGGGGTGGCAGATATGATATGTGACACTGATTATAACAGCACTACCTATAGGCCAATCGGTGCCATTATTTTTGACCAAGTTAGTCATGGCCTCTGGTTTCTGTGTGCCAAATTAGAAAAGGTTTATCTATGTTTGAGTTATTTTAAATATTTTTAAGCTTGACAATTTATTAGACATTCCTTGTACAAACAGTTTCACCATATTTTGTTGATAGTCACAAGCAGGGATTGAGCCTGGGAGCTTTGAAGTCTTATCCCTGTAATTAATCCACTGCCCCACTGGGATGGGACCAACACAAATATAAAGCTGTTTACACCTTTACTCTGACTTCCAGGTTGTGGTCCTATTTTACATACAACCTTGATTTCAGAAATCGTGTTAAATTATTGCCTGGCAGATTGCGGTGAGGTGTATATACAGTTGAAGTTGGAAGTTTACATACACCTTAGCCAAATACATTTAAACTCAGTTTTTCACAATTCCTGACATTTAATCCTAGTAAAAATCCCCTGTTTTAGGTCAGTTAGGATCACCACTTTATTTTAAGAATGTGAAATGTCAGAATAATAGTAGAGAGAATTATTTATTTCAGCTTTTATTTCTTTCATCACATTCCCAGTGGGTCAGAAGTTTACATACACTCAATTAGTATTTGGTAGCATTTCCTTTAAATTGTTTAACTTGGGTCAAATGTTTCGGGTAGCCTTCCACAAGCTTCCCACAATAAGTTGGGTGAATTTTGGCCCATTCCTCCTGACAGAGCTGGTGTAACTGAGTCAGGTTTGTAGGCCTCCTTGCTCGCACACACTTTTTCAGTTCTGCCCACAAATGTTCTATAGGATTGAGGTCAGAGCATTGTGATGGCCACTCCAATACCTTGACTTTGTTGTCCTTAAGCCATTTTTCCACAACTTTGGAAGTATGCTTGGGGTCATTGTCCATTTGGAAGAATCATTTGCGACCAAGCTTTAACTTCCTGACTGATGTCTTGAGATGTTGCTTCAATATATCCACATAATTTTCCTTCCTCATGATGCCATCTATTTTGTGAAGTGCACCAGTCCCTCCTGCAACAAAGCACCCCCACAGCATGATGCTGCCACCCCCGTGCTTCACGGCTGGGATGGTGTTCTTCGGCTTGCAAGGCACCACCTTTTTCCTCCAAACAGTTCTATTTTTTGTTTCATCAGACCAGAGGACATTTCTCCAAAAAGTAAGATCTTTGTCCCCATGTGCAGTTGCAAACCGTAGTCTGGCTTTTTTATGACGGTTTTGGAGTAGTGGCTTCTTCCTTGCTGATCGGCCATTCAGGTTATGTCGATATAGGACTCGTTTTACTGTGGATATAGATACTTTTGTACCTGCTTCCTCCAGCATCTTCACAAGGTCCTTTGCTGTTGTTCTGGGATTGATTTGCACTTTTCGCACCAAAGTACGTTCCTCTCTAGGAGACAGAATGCGTCTCCTTCCTGAGCGGTATGATGGCTGCGTGGTCCCATGGTGTTTATACTTGCGTACTATTGTTTGTGTACAGATGAACGTGGTACCTTCAGGCGTTTGGAAATTGCTCCCAAGGATGAACCAGACTTGTGGAGGTCTACAATTTTTTTTCTGAAGTCTTGGCTGATTTATTTTCATTTTCCCATGATGTCAAGCAAAGAGGCACTGAGTTTGAAGGTAGGCCTTGAAATACATCCACAGGTACACCTCCAATTGACTCAAATTTAATTTCCTGGAATTTTCCAAGCTGTTTAAAGGCACAGTCAACTTAGTGTATGTAAACTTCTGACCCACTGGAATTGTGATACAGTGAATTATAAGTGAAATAATCTGTCACTAAACAATTGTTGGAAAAATTACTTGTGTCATGCACAAAGTAGATGTCCTAACTGACTTGCCAAAGGTATAGCTTGTTAACAAGACATTTGTGGAGTGGTTGAAAAACAAGTTTTAATAACTCCAACCTAAGTGTATGTAAACTTCCGACTTCAACTGTAGATATGCATATGTACGAAGACATATCCACTGGGCACACACTGGTTGAATCAAATGTGTAATAGACGCTGAATGGAAGTTTGTGCCCAGCCATAATTTAAGGATTTCATTTCAGTACAAAGGGAAATCCCTTAGAAACATTAGGATCCTGGTGGTGCAGCAGACTAAGCAGCCTACAGGGCTTGCAGATTGCAGGTTCAAATCTACTTGATTACCATTATTTAAAAAGCTATGTTTGGACAATACCCTAATAAAATATAATGATGTAATAAGATTGAAATGTCATTTCTTTAAAAGTTTGGCAACTTCATATAATAATGTTACATTACACATCAATATTAGCAGAACATTGCAGCAATGTTTTCAGAGCTACTTCCATTATTGTTGAAGTATGATTTTAGAACAATTCTGGATCATCACATCATAATGTGTTGTGTTATGTATTGTTTTATTGTATGCAAATTGTGATTGGACACTGTTATGATGACTTTCTGGTATTGAGAAGTTCAAGATGTAAGAATTTACTTAGACATTCTGTGGAGATTTTATACCAAGTATTTATTGATCACGAGCCCGTGGGTTCATCTAACAAACGGACATAGCTCTGCCCTTTGTCATTTGAACTGCCCACATACACAAATCCAGGGGCGGTGTGTTCATTAGGGCGATATGGGCGACGCACTGCCAAACGGGAAAAGCAAGGGATTTTTTTTCTAATCAATTATATCACGGCAACAGTAGTTATCAGTGTTGTAATCTAGACGTCTGGTCTGATCTGCCACTAAATGTCCAATCAGGCTAAAGTCGTGCTTCAAATGGCCCCGCCCGTTTTGGGGCGATTTCAGTCAGGTTGAAAATCGCCCAGAAGTCTCTCATAGCCTCTCATGTAAAATCTATTTTTTTCAAATTTCAGAGCTTTCAATACAATCTCTATGGGTTTCTGAGGGCTTGCACTTACGCGCTTTCGTCATACGTAACGTAACCATGAACGTAACTAAGAAAAGAGCGGGTAGCAGCATCAATCAATTCACGTACTACTATCAAGATGGCTATAGCGTTCAGTGCAACTCGATTGTCTCTTTGAAAGAAGTTCACATCAAAGAGACAGCCACAAAGTGCAGGAGCGCTTTTTTGAGTTCCTTCCCATCTCGGAATCAACCTCAGTCTCAATCGCCAGTGTGCTTTTGGAGAGACTGAACGGTCTTTTGCCGACGACGTGAAAGTCAAACTCATTGCGCAAGCTTACGATGGAGCCAGTGTGATGAGGCGAGAGAAGGCAAAAGGTGCGTGAGCATTTCAAGAAAGGCCATTACGTGCATTGCTATGCGCATCAGCTGAATTTGATCATGCAGCAAGCTAAAAAGTAACTAGTAAACTAGTCCTCAGCATGCCTGATTTCAATGAGAAAGTCATTGACCGCTTTGCTGCATTGAAAGAGAGAAGAGAACAGTTTCAGTACAAGTAATGTAGCCTCTCTCTCTCTTTGTCCCTCCCTGTCTGTCTCTTTAACACACACACTCCCAAATCAGTTCACAGTTGATGTTGTTTAAAATAGTTATTTTTTATTTTAAAAAAAGTAAACAATTTTTTTTACAAATCTATACAATTGGCCAGAATATGGTTGTTCATATTTACAAAGCCATACAGATAGCTGTGTTTACCTTTTCTAGAAATTATTTTCAAATTCTGTTTTCAGGCAAAATGTCTATCACTGTTCATTTTCACAAATCTATACAAGAGGGCAGAATATGGAAGTCTATAAAAATTTCTTATTACCAATAACTTGCATCAATGTTTTCAGTAGCCTCTATCAAAAGCTCCTGCTTGCTCAGGTGCACATATTTCCAATTCAACCATGAGGCCTTTTTGAAGCAAGTAATGTGTATATCAGTATTGACTTATATGCTGCCCCTGTCTTCATGTTGTTGCTGGACATATCTTTTTTAAAATGTGTGTAGGTCACCTAAATCATCAGAAAAATTGCCCCCCCTGAGAATTTTTTCAGGAGCCGCCACTGCACAAATCTCACAGCTTTTATACTCTTGGTTATCCTTCCTTTCACATACATCTGGCAACCATCATAGGCACTCCCTTTCTCTGATGTTATTACCCTTTGCCCCAAGTCAGTATTCTGTCCATCAATCATGCTATCCTAAACATAACTAATCTCCTTTGACATAAGGAATGTAGACTCAATGGAACCAAGTAAATTATCCCCTAACTCTTCCCTGGTCCACACAATACTATGACATGACATCATTACAGACCCCAGGAAGAGTAGCTGCAGCCTTGACAGCCGCTAATGGGGATCCGTAATAAATACAAATACAAAAAACCTAACAGAATAACTTTATGCTGGCATGGTTACACGTGGTCTGCGGTTGTGAGGCCGGTTAGACGTACTGCCAAATTCTCTAAAACGACCACGTGTAACCATGCCAGCCCAGGACCTCCACATCTGGCTTATTCACCTGCAGGCGGTCTGAGACCAGCCACCGGGACAGCTGATGAAACTGTGGGTTTGCACAACCAAATAATTTCTGCACAAACTGTCAGAAACCGTCTCAGGGAAGCTCATCTGCGTGCTCATCGTCCTCCCCAGGGAGGTTTCATCAGATGGTAGAGAAATGAAAATTAAATTATCTGGCAACAGCTCTGGTGGACATTCCTGCAGTCAGCATGCCAATTGCACGCTCCCTCGAAACTTGAGACATCTGTGGCATTGTGTTGTGTGACAAAACTGCACATTTTAGACCGGCCTTTTATTGTCCCCAGCACAAAGTGCAGCTGTGTAATGATGATGCTGTTTAATCAGCTTCTTGATATGCCACATCTGTCAGGTGGATGGATTATCTTGTAAAATAATAAATGCTCACTAACAGGGATGTTAACACATTTGTGGACAACATTTGAGAGAACTACGTTTTTTGTGCGTATAGAACATTTCTGGGATCTTTTATTTCAGCTCATGAATCATGGGACCAACACTTTACATGTTGCGTTTATATTTTTGTTCAGTGTAGCTGACGTTGATTGGACTAAATTGTTTTTGGTATCTTTTAGTTGTCACTGTAGATGAAGCATAGGTGGTTTGATGATGTTGAAATGTTGAAGTTGAAATGGTGCTGGAATTGTGGAGGCAGCTCCTGTTTTCTTTGTGACTTGCGGTAACTCTCTGTGGTTCTAAATAAATTGTTTTTTAGTAGTCTGAAAATTTCGGAAACATTAACTTGCTTGACCATGCTGCAGGTCATGTAACTATTTGTTACATGCAACATGCTTTGTTATTTGCTACATGCAATATGCTTTGTGGACTTCACCGGACAGAGGTTGCTCTCCGGTTTTGTGATGAAACAAAGGTGTGGTTGATTTTATTCTTCCACTGTGTCTTCTTATTGTCTCAGACTTACATACAGTGCATTCGGAAAGTATTCAGACCCCTATACTTTTTCCACATTTTGTTACGTTACAGCCTTATTCTAAAATGGATTAAATTGTCCCCCCCCCTCATCAATCTACACACAATACCCCATAATGACAAAGCAAAAACAGGTTGTTTTTTTGTGTGTGCAAATTTATAAAAATCTGAAATATTACATTTACATAAATATTCAGACCCTTTACTCAGTACTTTGTTGAAGTACCTTTGGCAGCGATTACAGCCTCGAGTCTTCTTGGGTATGACGCTACAAGCTTGGCACACCTGTATTTGGGGAGTTTCTCCCATTCTTCTCTGCAGATCCTCTCAAGCTCTGTCAGGTTGGATGGGGAGCGTCGCTGCACAGCTATTTTCAGGTCTCTCCAGAGATGTTCGATCATGTTCAAGTTCGGGCTCTGGCTGGGCCACTCAAGGACATTCAGAGACTTGTCCTGAAGCCACTCCTGCGTTGTCTTGGCTGTGTGCTTAGTGTTGTTGTCCTGTTGGAAGGTGAACCGTCACCCCAGTCTGAGGACCTGAGCGCTCTGGAGCAGGATCTCTCTGTACTACCTCTCTGTGGTCTGTTCATATTTCCCTTGATCCTGACTAGTCTCCCAGTCCATGCCGTTGAAAAACATCCCCACAGCATGATGCTGCCACCACCATGCTTCACCATAGGGATGGTGCCAGGTTTCCTCCAGACGTGACGCTTGGCATTCAGGTCAGAGAGTTCAATCTTGGTTTCATCAGACCAGAGAATCTTGTTTCTCATGGTCTGAGAGTCCTTTAGGTGCCTTTTGGCAAACTCCAAGCGGGCTGTCATTTACCTTTTACTAAGGAGTGGCTTCCGTCTGACCACTACCATAAAGGCTTGATTGGTGTAGTGGTTGTCCTTCTGGAAGGTTCTATCATCTCCACAAAGGAACTCTGGAGCTCTGTCAGAGTGACCATCGGGTTCTTGGTCACCTCCCTGACCAAGGCCCTTCTTCCCCGATTGCTCAGTTTGACCGGGCGGCCAGCTCTAGGAAGAGTCTTGGTGGTTCCAAACTTCTTCCATTTAAGAATGATGGAGGCCACTGTGTTCTTGGGGACCTTCAATGCTGCAGAAATGTTTTGGTACCCTTCCCCAGATCTGTGCCTCGACACAATCCTGTCTCGGAGCTCTACGGACAATTCCTTCGACCTCATGGCTTGGTTTTTGCTCTGACATTCACTGTCAAAACTGTAACTCGGCCACTGCCAAAAGGTGCCTTCATCTCCCAGTATCTGGTGGAAAGCAGACTGAACCAGGTTTTCCTTTAGGATTTTGCCTGCTTAGCTCCATTACATTTCTTTTTTATCCTGAATAATTCCAGTCCTTAACGATTACAAGCATACCCATAACATGATGCAGCCACCACTATGCTTGGAAAAATTGAGCTTGGTGCTCAATAATGTGTTGTATTGGGTTTGCCCCAAACATATTCAGGACATTTTTTACATTATTACTTTAGTGCCTTGTTGCAAACAGGACACATGTTTTGGAATATTTTTATTCTGCACAGGCTTCCTACTTTTCACTCTGTCAATTAGGTTAGTATTGTGGAGTAACTGCAATGTTGTTGATCTATCCTCAGTTTTCTCTTATCACAGCCATTAAACTCTTGACTGTTTTAAAGTCACCATGGTGAAATCCTTTAGCGGTTTCCTTCCTCTCCGGCAACTGAGTTAGAAAGGACGCCTGTATCTTTGTAGTTACTGGGTGTATTGATACACCTTCCAAAGTGTAATTAATAACTGTCACGGTTTCGGCCGAGGCGGCCCCTCCTCCTTGTTCGGGCAGGTTTCGGCGGTCGTCGTCTCCGGAGTACTAGCTGCCACCGTTCTATGTTTCATGTTTGATTGGTTTTGTCTGTTTGTCACACCTGTTTTGTGTTATGTCTCATTAAGCACCCTATTTAGTTCCTTGTTGTGAGTTTAGGTGTTGTGTGTAATTGTTCCCATGGTCGTGTTGCTGCGCTACCCGTTTCGGTGCGCTATTTGTAGCTTACCTCCTTGTTTCTTTAGGAGAGGATTACGCACATGTTTAGTGCGCCCGTTTGTTTACGCCTGTGTGCGCTTTTCTCGCCTCCGGGCTGTTTTGGATTATATTTTGTGTGATCTACTAAAGGTCTTTGTTGGACTTAACTTCTGCGTCCTGCGCCTGATTCCACACCACACCTACCTACAGCAACACCTGACAGAATTACACACCTTCGCATGGAATCAGCAGGAGCACCCACCGACATCATGGAGGAGCGTCTCCGTGGTCAAGACGATCGGATTAACCAGATCGGGCACGCCCTGGACCGGGTGATGAACATTCTCCATCGTTGGGAGACCAGCGATGTACCCACACCTCCACCTACCGCACCATCACCATCGGTCAGCCCGCCCGTCCAACAACCGGAACCCAGTGGGATTCGGCTCTCGCTCCCGAGGGCGTACGACGGCACCGCTGCCGGGTGTCAGGGGTTCCTGTTACAGGTGGAACTCTACCTTGCCACCGTACACCCGGCGCCCTCGGGACACGAGAGCGTTTCCGCCCTCATCTCCTGTCTCACCGGCAAGGCGTTGGAGTGGGCCAACGCTGAATGGAGGAGAATAGACGCCGCCACTGTCACCTATGCGGAGTTTTCCCGCCGCTTCCGTGCGGTCTTCGACCATCCACCAGAAGGGAAGGCGGCGGGGGAGCGTCTATTCTACCTCCGACAGGGGATGAGGAGCGCTCAAGAGTTTGCGCTGGAGTTCCGGACTCTAGCGGCAGATGCAGGGTGGAATGAGCGGGCCCTCATAGACCACTTTAGATGCAGCCTCCGGGAGGACGTCCGCAGAGAGTTAGCGTGCAGGGATACTACACTATCATTTGACCAGTTGGTGGACATGGCCATTCGGCTGGACACCCTGCTCGCGACCCGCGGACGTCCCAGGTGGGGGTCGCCCATTCCACCCTCCAGCGCCTCCGAGCCGAGCCCGATGGAGCTCGGAGGTGCTGGCGCTAGAGGGGGGAGAAGAAGGAGCCCAAGGGGGGCGGTCTCCTGCACCAACTGTGGCCGCGGAGGGCACACCGCGGCTAGGTGCTGGGGAGGGTCCCCTGGTGAGGGAGACGGCAGGTCACACATTGGGGAGTCCTCCCAGGTGAGTAGGCGCCCTACTTACCCAGAGCTTTCTGTCGTACACATAACTATACCTGTTTGTTTTCCACAGGTTGCACCTCGTTCCCAGCATAAGGCGCTAGTCGATTCAGGCGCAGCTGGGAATTTTGTAGATCGTAAATTCTGTGTTGAGTTAGGGATTCCCCTCCTTCCGGTTGATAAGCCGTTCCCTGTACATGCCCTAGATAGTCGTCCGTTAGGATCTGGGTTGATTAGGGAGGTCACGGCGCCACTTAGGATGAAGACGCAGGGGGGTCATGAGGAGACGATTCAACTCTATCTGATCGACTCTCCTGCGTATCCGGTGGTACTGGGGCTTCCCTGGTTGATTACCCATGATCCTACGATTTCGTGGCGAGAGAAGGCTCTTAAAGGGTGGTCTGCTCAGTGTGAGGGGCTATGTCTGGGTGTTTCCGTAGGGGCGACCTCGGTGGAGAGTCCGAACCAGATGCCAGCACTGCACATTCCGCCTGAGTATGAGGATTTGGTACTCGTGTTTAGTAAGACAAGAGCGGCACGGTTGCCGCCTCATAGACAGGGGGATTGTGCGATAGACCTCCAGGCAGGAGCTGCGCTCCCGCGGAGCCATGTGTATCCTTTGTCACAGGAGGAGAAAGGGGCAATGGAGACATACATTGCCGAGTCTCTGAGACAGGGATACATACGGCCCTCCACTTCTCCCGCGTCCTCAAGCTTCTTTTTTGTGAAGAAAAAGGATGGAGGTTTGCGTCCGTGTATTGATTACCGCGGTCTCAATCAGGTGACTGTGAAATATAGTTATCCACTCCCGCTGATTGCGACCATGACGGAGTCTTTACACGGGGCACGGTTCTTCACAAAATTGGACCTCAGGAGCGCATATAACTTGGTGCGCATTAGGGAGGGCGATGAGTGGAAGACAGCATTTAGTACTACCTCCGGCCATTACGAGTATCTCGTCATGCCATATGGTTTAATGAATGCTCCATCAGTCTTCCAATCTTTCGTAGATGAGATTTTCCGGGACATGCAGGCGCAGGGAGTAGTGGTGTACATAGATGATATTCTAGTATACAGTTCTACTCGGGCCGAGCATGTAGCCCTGGTGCGCAGGGTATTGAGGAGATTGTTGGAGCATGACCTGTATGTCAAAGCCGAGAAATGTCTGTTCTTTCAGGAGTCAGTCTCCTTTTTGGGTTACCAGTTGTCTGCGTCAGGGGTGAGAATAGAGGTTGACCGTGTGTCTGCCGTGCGTAATTGGCAAACCCCAACTACGGTTAAAGAGGTGCAGCGGTTCTTGGGTTTTGCAAATTACTACCGGAGGTTTATCCGGGGTTTTGGACAGGTGGCAGCTCCCATTACGTCTCTTCTGAAGGGGGGTCCTGTGCGCTTGCGGTGGTCGGCTGAGGCGGACAGGGCTTTTGGGAGACTGAAGGACCTGTTTACCTCGGCTCCAGTGCTGGCGCACCCGGATCCCACTTTACCCTTCCAAGTAGAGGTAGACGAGTCTGAGGCCGGTATCGGGGCAGTTCTTTCACAACGGTCCGGCACACCACCTAAACTCCGCCCCTGTGCTTTTTATTCTAAAAGCTCAGTCGGCGGAGCGGAATTATGACGTAGGGGACAGGGAGCTGTTAGCCGTAGTACAGGCCCTAAAGGTGTGGAGGCATTGGCTTGAGGGGGCTCAACACCCTTTCCTCATTCTGACTGACCACCGTAACCTGGAATACATTCGGGCAGCTAGGAGACTGAATCCTCGCCAGGCTCGATGGACTATGTTTCTCGCCCGGTTTGTGTTCAAGATCACTTACATCCCTGGGTCCCAGAACGGGAAGGCAGATGCCCTGTCTCGGCGGTATGACACGGAGGAGAGGTGCGTGGAACCCACTCCCATACTACCGGAGTCTTGTCTGGTTGCACCGGTGGTATGGGAAGTCGATGCGGAGATCGAGCGGGCATTACGCACCGACCCTAGCCCTCCACAGTGTCCGGTGGGTCGGACGTACGTCCCGCTCGAGGTCCGGGATCGGCTGATTTATTGGGCTCACACGTCACCCTCCTCTGGACATCCAGGTATTGGCCGGACAGTGCACTGCCTTAGTACAAAGTACTGGTGGCCAACGTTAGCCAGGGATGTGAGGATTTATGTCTCCTCCTGCTCAGTGTGTGCCCAGTGTAAGGCGCCCAGACACTTGCCCAGGGGAAAATTACAACCCCTGCCCGTTCCACAACGACCCTGGTCTCACCTCTCGGTGGATTTTGTTACCGACCTTCCCTCCTCACAAGGGCATACCACCATCCTGGTCGTTGTGGATCGGTTCTCGAAGGCCTGTCGTCTCCTTCCCATGCCGGGTCTTCCTACTGCCCTACAGACCGCTGAGGCTCTATTTACTCACGTCTTCCGGCATTACGGGTACCCGAGGATATAGTGTCTGATCGAGGCCCCCAGTTTACCTCCAGAGTCTGGAGAGCCTTTATGGAACGGTTTGGGGGTTTCGGTGAGCCTTACCTCGGGTTACCACCCGGAGAGTAATGGGCAGGTCGAACGAGTCAACCAGGATGTGGGTAGGTTTCTGAGGTCATATTGTCAGGGCCGGCCGGAGGAGTGGGCGAGATATGTGCCCTGGGCCGAGATGGCACAGAACTCTCTCCGCCACTCCTCCACTAAACTAACCCCTTTCCAGTGTGTGTTAGGGTACCAGCCGGTTCTGGCACCTTGGCATGAGAGCCAGATCGAGGCCCCTGCTGTGGATGAGTGGGTGCGGCGCTCGGAGGAGACGTGGAACGCTGCACACGTCCATCTGCAGCGAGCCATCCGTCGACAGAAGACGAGCGCCGACCTCCACCGCAGTGAGGGGCCAGTGTACGCACCTGGAGATCGAGTCTGGCTCTCAACCAGAAACCTGCCCCTCCGCCTGCCCTGCCGGAAGCTGGGTCGGCGGTTTGTGGGGCCTTTTAAAGTCCTGAGGAGATTGAACGAGGTGTGTTACAGGTTACAACTGCCCATTGATTACAAGAATATTAACCCCTCATTCCATGTGTCTCTCCTCAGGCCGGTGGTAGCTGGTCCACTCCAGGACTTTGAGATAGAAGAGACTCCTCCGCCCCCGTTGGACATCGAGGGGGCTCCGGCGTACACTGTTCGGACCATCCTAGATTCGAGACGCCGGATGGGGGGTCTCCAATATCTCGTGGAGTGGGAGGGGTACGGCCCGGAGGAGCGGTGCTGGGTGCCGAGGAGGGACATTCTGGACCCGTCCCTGCTGACCGAATTCCATCGTGGTCATCCTACGCGCCCTGCTCCGCGTCCTCCTGGTCGTCCCCGAGGCCGGGGGCGGCGCACGGCTGGAGCCGCGCGTCAAGGGGGGTACTGTCACGGTTTCGGCCGAGGCGGCCCCTCCTCCTTGTTCGGGCAGGTTTCGGCGGTCGTCGTCTCCGGAGTACTAGCTGCCACCGTTCTGTTTCATGTTTGATTGGTTTTGTCTGTTTGTCACACCTGTTTTGTGTTATGTCTCATTAAGCACCCTATTTAGTTCCTTGTTGTGAGTTTAGGTGTTGTGTGTAATTGTTCCCGTTGTCGTGTTGCTGCGCTACCCGTTTCGGTGCGCTATTTGTAGCTTACCTCCTTGTTTCTTTAGGAGAGGATTACGCACATGTTTAGTGCGCCCGTTTGTTTACGCCTGTGTGCGCTTTTCTCGCCTCCGGGCTGTTTTGGATTATATTTTGTGTGATCTACTAAAGGTCTTTGTTGGACTTAACTTCTGCGTCCTGCGCCTGATTCCACACCACACCTACCTACAGCAACACCTGACAATAACTTTACCAAAGCCATTATTTGCGGTGCATTGGAAAACTTCCCTGGTCTTTGTGGTTGACACTGTGTTTGAAATTCACTGCTCGATTGAGGGACTTTTGAATGAATACCTCATCTCTGCACCCCACACATACAATTATCTGTAATAATTGTTAAACACTATTATTGGAGTGAATCTATGCAACTTAAACTATAGCTAATTTTCCCCCCAACATCGGACACCCCCTAACTTCAGACACTCTCTAACGGTTGGAGGACTAAATCAGAGAATCTCGAGCTCAACATTTAAATGGACTGGAAAATAACGGTAAGTTTTGCGACTAACGACACCCTTCTAGCTAGCTGACCACCGATTTTCAGTGCAATTTATGTAAGTTAAATTAGGTTTTTAGCATTTTCAAAAAAGTTATATATGTACACATTTTGTGGAACATGCTGCATATTGTAAAATTAACTGTGCGACAGACCACACCTCATTTAATATCCAACTTTTTACCTCTGAAATATAGCTAACAGACTTTCTAATGTTGCTAGCTTAGTTGCTAAATGTTGATAGAACTGCTAAGTAAGCAAAAAGGAAAGAAATTGTAAGCATTAGATAATACATATCACGAAAACAGCTGAATGTTGTCAAGCTTGACCTTTTCAGAATTGGAATCCTTTGACGGGGGCGTTTTACACAATCTGCAAAAATTAATTTTGAACTTTGAACCATTAACTTTTTAACACCTATCACTGTTGGCTATGTTTAATCTTACAGCGGCTACATATAGGCAGTATTTAGTCTAATGTTACAATGTATGCATCAATATTGAACTAATTGGGACACAAATTTTCATTACAGATAACATCAAACAAAAAACGTGGGTACACTTTCAGTTATTGTGAAAACTTTCATCACTTTTCAATGCCTTAGCTTTGAAATGTAAGTGTTTATACATATTTATATTGAGTTATCTTTCTAAAATGTATATAGTATGCCAAGTTATTTAGCTACATGTATTTACCACCACAGCATGGAGAAAGTCAAGAGGAAGCAGTGGAGTGAGGTGGACATGTTCCATGCCATGGAGGACTGCGGGGCAGGGATGGCTATCCGCCAGGCTGCCAAGGTTAAGCATCTTTTGTTTTTAGAAGATTACCACGTGTATGTGAATTTTATCTGCTAGTAACAGTTTTATTTTCTTATCTACCAAGGTGCATGGTGTACCTCGGCAGACCCTGGCGGACAGGCTGAGCGGCCGGGTGACCCATGGTTGTCGCAGTGGACCACCCACATTGCTTAAATGCTCTGGTGCAGTACTGTATCTACTGGGCCAGCCATGGGTTCCCCTTTACCAGACAGAGGCTGATGAAATACGCCATCAAAATACGTAGGTGTTTGGTGTTCTATGTGTTTACAGTGAAGGAAAAAAGTATTTGATCCCCTGCTGATGTTGTACGTTTGCCCACTGACAAAGACATGATCAGTCTATAATTTTAATGGTAGGTTTATTTGAACAGTGAGACAGAATAACAACAAAAAAATCCAGAAAAACAAATGTAAAAAATGTTATAAATTGATTTGCATTTTAATGAGGGAAATAAGTATTTGACCCCTCTGCAAAACATGACTTAGTACTTGGTGGCAAAACCCTTGTTGGCAATCACAGATGTCAGACATTTCTTGTAGTTGGCCACCAGGTTTGCACATATCTCAGGAGGGATTTTGTCCCACTCCTCTTTGCAGATCTTCTCCAAGTCATTAAGGTTTCGAGGCTGACGTTTAGTAACTCGAACCTTCAGCTCCCTCCACAGATTTTCTATGGGATTAAGGTCTGGAGACTGGCTAGGCCACTCCAGGACCTTAATGTGCTTCTTTTTGAGCCACTCCTTTGTTGCCTTGGGTCATTGTCATGCTGGAATACCCATCCACGACCCATTTTCAATGCCCTGGCTGAGGGAAGGAGGTTCTCACCCAAGATTTGACAGTACATGGCCCCGTCCATCGTCCCTTTGATGCGGTGAAGTTGTCCTGTCCCCTTAGCAGAAAAACACCCCCAAAGCATAATGTTTCCACCTCCATGTTTAACGGTGGGGATGGTGTTCTTGGGGTCATAGGCAGCATTCCTCCTCCTCCAAACACAGCGAGTTGAGTTGATGCCAAAGAGCTCCATTTTGGTCTCATCTGACCACAACACTTTCACCCAGTTCTCCTCTGAATCATTCAGATGTTCATTAGCAAACTTCAGACGGGCCTGTATATGTGCTTTCTTGAGCAGGGGGACCTTGCGGGCGCTGCAGGATTTCAGTCCTTCACAGCGTAGTGTGTTACCAATTGTTTTCTTGGTGACTATGGTCCCAGCTGCCTTGAGATCATTGACAAGATCCTCCCGTGTAGTTCTGGGCTGATTCCTCACTGTTCTCATGATCATTGCAACTCCACGAGGTGAGATCTTGCATGGAGCCCCAGGCCGAGGGGCTGTTGTCACCTTCTCACCAAGCTGCTTGGCGATGGTCTTGTAGCCCATTCCAGCCATGTGTAGGTCTACAATCTTGTCCCTGACATCCTTGGAGAGCTCTTTGGTCTTGGCCATGGTGGAGAGTTTGGAATCTGATTGATTTATTGCTTCTGTGGACAGGTGTCTTTTATACAGGTAACAAGCTGAGATTAGGAGCACTCCCTTTAAGAGTGTGCTCCTAATCTCAGCTCGTTACCTGTATAAAAAGACACCTGGGAGCCAGAAATCGAAACAAACATTTTCATCCTGGATGGACAATTACATATTCTCTTCTATTGTAGGTTTCGGCACCCAGGGGAAACAATCCCACCACTGGGGAAGAGGTGGTGGGAAATGTTCAGGAGGAGGCACAAGAACCTGAGCATGAGGAGGCCGGACACCCTGAACAGGGGGAGAGCTGAGTGTGCCACACGTCCGATGATGGACACCTTCTTCACTTCTTATGAGAAGCACTTGGAGGAGAGTGGGTTGAGGGAGAAACCCAGACAAATCTATAACTGCGATGAGTCTGCTTCAACGCAGCTGGGGAGGATGTCCCCCCATTTATCATCTACCCGAAGTGTTTCCCCCCCCCCCCCCCCCCCCAAGCCTTGTATGGACGGTCAAACAGTGGCTACATTGATGGGGACCTGTTCAGGAAGTGGTTTCAGCACTTCATTAAGCATGCAGTGAAGGAGCACCCTCTCTTTCTCCTCTTCGATGGGCACAAGAGCCACATGGACCCAGAGGTGCTCGCAGCGGCACTAAGGGAAGGGGTTATACTTCTTTGTCTTCCACCACGGATCCACCATGGATGTGACCATTGACGCCATCGCCTCTGCTGGACCCCCTGCTGGAACCACTCCTGACAGCTGCATCACCACTGCCAGTGCCTCCCAGTGTGCAACACCTGTAGGAGCAGCCGGAGCTGCAGAAGAAGGCTACGTGCCTACTCTCCCGGCCACACCATCGTCGGCCCCTCAACCCCACCATTACAAACACCAGCTATTGTAGGTTTCGGCACCCAGGGGAAACAATCCCACCACTGGGGAAGAGGTGGTGGGAAATGTTCAGGAGGAGGCACAAGAACCTGAGCATGAGGAGGCCGGACACCCTGAACAGGGGGAGAGCTGAGTGTGCCACACGTCCGATGATGGACACCTTCTTCACTTCTTATGAGAAGCACTTGGAGGAGAGTGGGTTGAGGGAGAAACCCAGACAAATCTATAACTGCGATGAGTCTGCTTCAACGCAGCTGGGGAGGATGTCCCCCATTTATCATCTACCCGAAGTGTTTCCCCCCTCCCCCAAGCCTTGTATGGACGGTCAAACAGTGGCTACATTGATGGGGACCTGTTCAGGAAGTGGTTTCAGCACTTCATTAAGCATGCAGTGAAGGAGCACCCTCTCTTTCTCCTCTTCGATGGGCACAAGAGCCACATGGACCCAGAGGTGCTCGCAGCGGCACTAAGGGAAGGGGTTATACTTCTTTGTCTTCCACCACGGATCCACCATGGATGTGACCATTGACGCCATCGCCTCTGCTGGACCCCCTGCTGGAACCACTCCTGACAGCTGCATCACCACTGCCAGTGCCTCCCAGTGTGCAACACCTGTAGGAGCAGCCGGAGCTGCAGAAGAAGGCTACGTGCCTACTCTCCCGGCCACACCATCGTCGGCCCCTCAACCCCACCATTACAAACACCAGCTCCTCAAAGCCATCGTCGGCGGTTTTGTCCACCACCACCACGATGCACACCACCCACCCTGTCTGTCACCACCAACACGGCCTCCTCTGGACCAACTGCCTCCTCCGTCTCCCCTGGTCACACCACCATAGCAGCCTCGTCTGGTGTCCCTGCCCCCTGCACTTTGAATACAACCACCTCCACAGGTAAACACATGTTAAATTACAAAAAAATGACTGTTATCTGTTTTATAAAACAGCAATGTAAAAAGAAATATATATCTTTACATATCTACAGTCCATAGCACCAGCCCTCAAGTCATCTCCACCTCCTCCAAAACATCTGCAGCTTCCTCCAGAGGTATTGATGTAAAAAAGTTAAGGGTTTTGATGAAACATGCTCTGTCTAGCAATACTTTTTCTAAAACTGCAGCACAGAAAAGGAAGAGAAAAGCTCCACCGGTCATGTCTGTCACGCCACCCATGGCACTACTCTCACGTACTTCATAATCTGTTTTTCTCCCTCTCAGTTGTATCAATTACTATTGTTGTTGAAGAACTTCTCCATTTTGCAAAACCATATAAAATCAATTTTTATTATTATTTTATTTTTTATAAAAGAAGACACTACCTGCTGTGCTCGCTGCGGGGAGCATGATCCGCCTGCAAGCTCCCCTCAGGAGTGTGGATCCAAGGTGCCATGAGTGTGCTGTGACTTCTGCCAGCACTGGTTCCACTGCAGGTGTGTGCAGTGGGATCAAGAGGTAGCGGTAGAGCTGGATTTTTATTGTGATTTTTGTGACAATATAGGGATGGAGGTCGAGATTTAGTTGTTTGTTTTGTTTGTGTTCATATTAAATTATTTATTTGTACAAAAAAATAAATGTCTAAAATATATATATTTATCGAACCCATCTTGTGTATTTGTTCCTTTACTTTCCAAGTGCATCTCTGCAACACAAACTCCAACAGTGTTTTCATTGTTTATGTCAATGCACATTACTGAAATTAAAGTTTTATTTGATGTAAATTATTAATACTCATATTTTAGTATTCAGCTGTTATCTACTTTCTCAAAACATAAGATTAATCTGTAAAACAAATGAGACATTATTTGGTTACAACACTGAATATGTTGGTGAATAACCATTTTTTAAGAGTCCACAGGAGGGCGCACCGGGCTACGCAATGAAAAGTTGACAGGCAAGTCATAATTTTTTCCCGGAAGGCTAGCCAACTAATCAACTATCTAGTAAACACTTCAGGTACGTTGTTGGTGTCTCTTTTTTGAACAAAATTAAACGGATATATCTTGTAATTGAACAAAATAGTAAGGTGGCCAATAACTGGGGGCCGTATGCCGATAATACGGGACATATTTTTTTGCTAAACCGCCTATCAAAAAGCTGATAGTAGTATTTCCACTAAAATGTCAAACTTGCTAATTGCTAACCCGTTAGCTAACATTTTTACGACACCAATAATCACATAACATTGATGGCTTGATCACAAGATAACACTGTTGAAGGTAATATATTTCTTAAACGCTGTTGAATATGCCGATAATCCAGGGTTCCACGCTAGAGATGCTGATTGAAGAAAAATGTGTTTAAATAACTAGTCAAAAATAAACAAATATAGCTTCTTATCAAAGAACAATTTCTCAAGCAAGAATTTAGCTAGGACTGTTTTGGAGTGGTCTGAGTGGGGAAGGGAAAACTGAATACTAGCTGTTATTGGCAGAGGTTTAGAACTCTTTTTCTTAATTACAAACTTTAGAAGCCTTTTTAAACCTCAAATACACTACAAAATGTAGGATCAAATTAAGATCCTACATCTATAGTAAATACTACAGCAGGGTATTCAAATCTTACCCTACGACAGGGGTGTCAAACTCAATCCACGGAGGGCCGAGTGTCTGCGGGTTTTTGGTTTTTCCTGTCAATTAAGACCTAGACAACCAGGTGAGGGGAGATCCTTACTAATTAGTGACCTTAATTCATCAATCAAGTACAAGGGTGGAGCGAAAACCCGTAGACACTCGGCCCTCTGTGGAATGAGTTTGATGCGTGTGCCCTACGAGGTCCAGACTACTGCTGTTTTCTATTCTACCTGATAATTCATTGCACCCAGCTGGTGTTCCAGGTCACCTGGTGTTCCAGGTCTAAACCAGTCCCTGATTACAGGGGAAGAATGAAAAAAAGCAGTGGAACTGGCTTCGAGGTCCAGATTTTAATTTGAGGGTACTACAGTAATGTCCACAAAAACAAGACAGTAAATACTACAGTATACTACTTTAATCTGCAAAAACACTACAGTGAATACTATAGTAAAGTCCACAAAAAAACAAAATGTGGGGAGAGCAAATGTGCTCGGCTTTTTTGTCTAATGACTTTGCCCCTCGGTCCTACCCCCTGCCTCTAGAGCGAATGTTTGTTTCCACAGGCATTGCAGGGGTCAGTGAAGGCCTGGAACCGATCCACCACGCTCTGCCTGCCTTCCTCTCCACTCTGATGAAGCTCTATTGACCCAAATGGACATTTTGGAGAAAATAGCTCCATTAGGTCTTAATAGTTTGTGAAGTATTCAATAATACCAGTGTGCTAGTTAATTATTTTTTATCCGAAATGCCTCTCCACTCTTACCAGCGGCCCATCGTCTACAAACCTCCTCCTCCCATCACACCACCCAGAAAGACCCACATACACCGCTGCCCATTCAATTACTGACCCATGGGCTGCAAAAGTCTATGGTTATTGATCTAGCAGCCCCACCAGCAGTAGTGACCGCGATACATTTCTGTTATGAAGGGGGCAGGAAGAGGATATCGATCACAGTACAGGCCTTTGGTACAGACCCTGCTGACTGCTCCATTGTGAGAGGCTAATTGACTTAACACCCTCCAAAGGCACTGCATTCAAATAGCCTCTGACTCCCACTCTCCTCTCCCATGCATGCACAGATCTGTCCCTGTGGAATTTCTGCAGTGTGCAATAAAAATGTCTCAAATGAAAATGGATTTGTGCTTAATTAAATTAAACATAAGATTTGGTGAGTGCATAACTGCCAGCAGTTAGCGAGATACATTGTTTTGCATGCCCAATCATAACTATAGTACAGTATAGGTCTAAAGTGTGGAGGAATGTTCCACTAGTTTCCGAGGTATGCTATACTAGAATTACAGCTAGACATTTGAGTATATTAACACTAGCTGGTAGCTGGTTATCACCTGCATACGAGTGACACACTGCTTGAGTGAGTTTCAGAATACCACAACTAAAAAAACTTCAAAATGATTAATTTTCCAAATTTGAATAACATACGTTTTAACTGGCTTGTAAAGGTGAATCATATACATTTGTACTGGCCTTGGTGGCAACAACCCCTTGGCCTGAGCTGCATGTTCCTGTCTGTACTATGCTGCAATCTAGTGTTATGTTCTTCAGAACGGACATATTGAGGAATTGACAGGGCTCATAAAAACCAAGCCTATTTGTCAATAATGTTCTTTATTGGCACAAATACCACTATGCAATAAACAGCAGTATTATGAATCAAGTTATTTTTCAACTTTCCAGATTTAAAAAAATAACAGTAAGAAAGAAACAGATAAATCAACACGAGAGACAGTTGCTAGCTCAAAAGCATAAACATTTCTAGCATCACATTAAAAAGCATCAGCGTTAATGCAGAAACCGTGTGTTTGTTATTCCATAAACCATTTTGCTTGATACAAACCAAAAAAAAAGTTAATATTTGACCTAAATGTAAGGTACATGAGAACTAATAAGAATAAGCAGAAGCAACCCTGCAATTGTCAGACTAAACTATTTATTTGAGTGGCCAATATAACAGAAAGATTCATGTTTTCAACATTGTCTACTAATCTCTGATGCGACGCCATTACTAGAGTGTAAGGAACATGGAATTCTGGTGAAATCCTGATCTATAAAGAAAACCATTCAGAGAGAAAGTAAACTGTTACATTCCCCAGCAAAAAAAAACAAAGTCACTCAAACAGAAGGGGGAACTAACAGAGTCACTGACAACAACCAAAACAAAACAGGTGGGGTTTTAGGAGGGGTTCTGAAAGACAATCATTGGGGTGTCCACTGAAAGTTGACTAGCAACAACAACTGGAACCTAAAAAGACACTCACCATGACCACCCACTAAATTTGCCCAAGAGGCAAACAAAAGAAAAGCCCACACCAAACTTAAAGACAGGAAGCAAACCAAAAAGGTGGAGCAAAAAAAAAAAAAAAGGGAAGATCAGATAAAGTATTGTTTGTCTAGAAATCAAATCGGGAGCGCCAACTAAAGAAGTTAACCCTCCACATCTCTCAAGAGCACTGGGCCAGTCACTCTTAAATAGCACCTGGGCCAGCACAGGTGAAACACCTTCCCACTAACGAGATGGCAACCAGCACAGGTGTAAGACATACTGACTAACGAGGTGACACCAATCGGTGCGCCCTACGCGCTAACGTGGTAAAACCTCCAACCTCAAAAATGTATGGAAAAACCAAAACCTGTAACACCTTCCCCCTTAATTAAGGCATAAAATATATCATATATTTTTGTTGGACATGTTTAAATCACCAACAGAAAACAACTTCCATTTCACAACATGATCAACTTAAATGCGTCACTACCTAAATGGATCACCTTCTACAATATAAACATAGCATCTACCGGCTGTCAACAATCAAATACAATATATATTTTTGTATATGTTTTAAAAGTATGTGGACACCCCTTCAAATTAGTGGATTCGGCCATTTCAGCCACACCCATTGCTGACAGGTGTATAAAAATCAAGCACACAGCCATGCAATCTCCATAGACAAACATTGGCAGTAGAATAACCTTACTGAAGACTTCAGTTACTTTCAACTTGGCACCATCATAGTCAGTTCATCAAATTTCTGCCCTGCTAGAGCTGCCCCGGTCAACTGTAAGTGCTCTTATTGTGAAGTGGAAACGTCTAGGAGCAACAACGGCTCAGCTGCGAAGTGGTAGGCCACACAAGCTCACTGAACAGGACAGCTGAGTGCTGAAGCGCCTTGCGTGTAAAAATAATCTGTCCTCGGATGTAACACTCACTACCGAGTTCCAAGCTGCCTCTGTAAGCAACATCAGCAAAATACCTGTTCGAGCAGCCACACACAAGCCTAAGATCACCATGCGCAATGCCAAGCGTCGGCTGGAGTGGTGTAAAGCTCACCGCCATTGGACTCTGGAGCAGTGGAAACGCGTTCTCTGGAGTGATGAATCACACATCACCATCTGACAGTCCGACGGACTAATCTGGATTTGGCGGATGTGCTAGGAGAGATGCCCGAATGCATAGCGCCAACTGTAAAGTTTGGTTGAGGAGGAATAATGGTCTGGGGCTGTCTTTCATGGTTCGGGCTAGGCCTCTTAGTTCCAGTGAAGGGAAATCTTAACACTACAGCATACAATGACATTCTAGATGACTCTGTGCTTCCAACTTTGTGTCAACAGTTTGGGGAAGGCCCTTTGCTGTTTCAGCATGACAATGCCCCCATGCACAAAGCGAGGTCCATACAGAAATGGTTTGTCGAGATTGGTGCGGAAGAAATTGACTGGCCTGCACAGAGCCCTGACCTCAACCCCATCGAACAACTTTGGGATGAATTGGAACGCGACTGCGAGCCAGGCCTAATCGCCCAACATCAGTGCCCGACCTCACTAATGCTCGTGGCTGAATGGAAGCAAGTCCCCGTGGATATACAGTGAGGGAAAAAAGTATTTGATCCCCTGCTGATTTTGTACGTTTGCCCACTGACAAAGAAATGATCAGTCTATAATTTTAATAGTAGGTTTATTTGAACAATGAGAGAGACAGAATAACAAAAAATTCCAGAAAAACGCATGTCAAAACTGTTATAAATTGATTTGCATTTTAATGAGGGAAAAAGGTATTTGACCCCCTCTCAATCAGAAAGATTTCTGGCTCCCAGGTGTCTTTTATACAGGTAACGAGTTGAGATTAGGAGCACACTCTTAAAGGGAGTGCTCCTAATCTCAGCTTGTTATCTGTATAAAAGACACCTGTCCACAGAAGCAATCAATCAATCAGATTCCAAACTCTCCACCATGGCCAAGACCAAAGAGCTCTCCAAGGATGTCAGGGACAAGATTGTAGACCTACACAAGGTTGGAATGGGCTACAAGACCACCGCAAAGCAGCTTGGTGAGAAGGTGACAACAGTTGGTGCGATTATTCGCAAATGGAAGAAACACAAAAGAACTGTCAATCTCCCTCGGCCTGGGGCTCCATGCAATATCTCACCTCGTGGAGTTGCAATGATCATGAGAACAGTGAGGAATCAGCCAAGAACTCCACGGGAGGATCCTGTCAATGATCTCAAGGCAGCTGGGACCATAGTCACCAAGAAAACAATTGGTAACACACTACGCCGTGAAGGACTGAAATCCTGCAGCGCCCGCAAGGTCCCCCTGCTCAAGAAAGCACATATACATGCCCGTCTGAAGTTTGCCAATTAACATCTGAATGATTCAGAGGAAAACTGGGTGAAAGTGTTGTGGTCAGATGAGACCAAAATGGAGCTCTTTGGCATCAACTCAACTCGCCGTGTTTGGAGGAGGAGGAATGCTGCCTATGACCCCAAGAACACCATCCCCACCGTCAAACATGGAGGTGGAAACATTATGCTTTGGGGGTGTTTTTCTGCTAAGGGGACAGGACAACTTCACCGCATCAAAGGGACGATGGACGGGGCCATGTACCGTCAAATCTTGGGTGAGAACCTCCTTCCCTCAGCCAGGGCATTGAAAATGGGTCGTGGATGGGTATTCCAGCATGACAATGACTCAAAACACACGGCCAAGGCAACACATTAAGGTCCTGGAGTGGCCTAGCCAGTCTCCAGACCTTAATCCCATAGAAAATCTGTGGAGGGAGCTGAAGGTTCGAGTTGCCAAACATCAGCCTCGAAACCTTAATGACTTGGAGAAGATCTGCAAAGAGGAGTGGGACAAAATCCCTCCTGAGATGTGTGCAAACCTGGTGGCCAACTACAAGAAACATCTGACCTCTGTGATTGCCAACAAGGGTTTTGCCACCAAGTACTAAGTCATGTTTTGCAGAGGGGTCAAATACTTATTTCCCTCATTAAAATGCAAATCAATTTATAACATTTTTGACATGCAATTTTCTGGATGTTTTTGTTGTTATTCTGTCTCTCACTATTCAAATAAACCTACCATTAAAATTATAGACTGATCATGTCTTTGTCAGTGGACAAACGTACAAAATCAGCAGGGGATCAAATACTTTTTTCCCTCACTGTATATGTATGTATGTATATGTATGTGTGTGTGTGTATATACAGTGGGGAAAAAAAGTATTTAGTCAGCCACCAATTGTGCAAGTTCTCCCACTTAAAAAGATGAGAGAGGCCTGTAATTTTCATCATAGGTACACGTCAACTATGACAGACAAATTGAGCATTTTTTTTCCCAGAAGATCACATTGTAGGATTTTTAATGAATTTATTTGCAAATTATGGTGGAAAATAAGTATTTGGTCACCTACAAACAAGCAAGATTTCAGGCTCTCACAGACCTGTAACTTCTTCTTTAAGAGGCTCCTCTGTCCTCCACTCGTTACCTGTATTAATGGCACCTGCTTGAACTTGTTATCAGTATAAAAGACACCTGTCCACAACCTCAAACAGTCACACTCCAAACTCCACTATGGCCAAGACCAAAGAGCTGTCAAAGGACACCAGAAACCAAATTGTAGACCTGCACCAGGCTGGGAAGACTGAATCTGCAATAGGTAAGCAGCTTGGTTTGAAGAAATCAACTGTGGGAGCAATTATTAGGAAATGGAAGACATACAAGACCACTGATAATCTCCCTCGATCTGGGGCTCCACGCAAGATCTCACCCCGTGGGGTCAAAATGATCACAAGAACGGTGAGCAAAATCCCAGAACCACACGGGGGGACCTAGTGAATGACCTGCAGAGAGCTGGGACCAAAGTAACAAAGCCTACCATCAGTAACACACTACGCCGCCAGGGACTCAAATCCTCCAGTGCAAGACGTGTCCCCCTGCTTAAGCCAGTACATGTCCAGGCCCGTCTGAAGTTTGCTAGAGTGCATTTGGATGATCCAGAAGAGGATTGGGAGAATGTCATATGGTCAGATGAAACCAAAATATAACTTTTTGGTAAAAACTCAACTCGTCGTGTTTGGAGGACAAAGAATGCTGAGTTGCATCCAAAGAACACCATACCTACTGTGAAGCATGGGGGTGGAAACATCATGCTTTGGGGCTGTTTTTTCTGCAAAGGGACCAGGACGACTGATCCGTGTAAAGGAAAGAATGAATGGGGCCATGTATCGTGAGATTTTTAGTGAAAACCTCCTTCCATCAGCAAGGGCATTGAAGATGAAACGTGGCTGGGTCTTTCAGCATGACAATGATCCCAAACACACCGCCCGGGCAACGAAGGAGTGGCTTCGTAAGAAGCATTTCAAGGTCCTGGAGTGGCCTAGCCAGTCTCCAGATCTCAACCCCCATAGAAAATCTTTGGAGGGAGTTGAAAGTCTGTGTTGCCCAGCGACAGCCCCAAAACATCACTGCTCTAGAGGAGATCTGCATGGAGGAATGGGCCAAAATACCAGCAACAGTGTGTGAAAACCTTGTGAAGACTTACAGAAAACGTTTGACCTGTGTCATTGCCAACAAAGGGTATATAACAAAGTATTGAGAAACTTTTGTTATTGACCAAATACTTATTTTCCACCATAATTTGCAAATAAATTCATGAAAAATCCTACAATGTGATTTTCTGGAAATGTTTTTCTCATTTTGTCTATCATAGTTGACGTGCACCTATGATGAAAATTACAGGCCTCTCTCATCTTTTTAAGTGGGAGAACTTGCACAATTGGTGGCTGACTAAATACTTTTTTCCCCCACTGTATATACATACACACACACACACACACACTTTTTAAAAATATATTTCCCTTTATTATCTTCCAACCCCACCACGCCTTCCCTAATTGGAGTAAACTAGTGAACAATAACGCTTAGGCCTCTACTTCCAGCTTATACATACTATATACATTTTATGGACACAGTCAATTTTACAATAATTCTATTTTGTTTGTTTTTACTCCTGAACTTCCTCTACCCTCAACCTCTCCGATCATTTTCATGATGTCCATCCGGTTTGCTTCTATATTCCATACCATATCTTTCTAACTGTGCTCTTTCACAAAAGCTCTCAACCTATAACCTATATACTTATTATGCTTATTATGGACACAGTATGCTTACATCATTAGTTACAGTGGGGAAAAAAAGTATTTAGTCAGCCACCAATTGTGCAAGTTCTCCCACTTAAAAAGATGAGAGAGGCCTGTAATTTTCATCATAGGTACACGTCAACTATGACAGACAAAATGAGGGAAAAAAATCCAGAAAATCACATTGTAGGATTTTTTATGAATTTATTGGCATATGATGGTGGAAAATAAGTATTTGGCCAATAACAAAAGTTTCTCAATACTTTGTTATATACCCTTTGTTGGCAATGACACAGGTCAAACGTTTTCTGTAAGTCTTCACAAGGTTTTCACACACTGTTGCTGGTATTTTGGCCCATTCCTCCATGCAGATCTCCTCTAGAGCAGTGATGTTTTGGGGCTGTCGCTGGGCAACACAGACTTTCAACTCCCCTCCAAAGATTTTCTATGGGGTTGAGATCTGGAGACTGGCTAGGCCACTCCAGGACCTTGAAATGCTTCTTACGAAGCCACTCCTTCGTTGCCCGGGCGGTGTGTTTGGGATCATTGTCATGCTGAAAGACCCAGCCACGTTTCATCTTCAATGCCCTTGCTGATGGAAGGAGGGTTTCACTCAAAATCTCACGATACATGGCCCCATTCATTCTTTCCTTTACACGGATCAGTCGTCCTGGTCCCTTTGCAGAAAAACAGCCCCAAAGCATGATGTTTCCAACCCCATGCTTCACAGTAGGTATGGTGTTCTTTGGATGCAACTCAGCATTCTTTGTCTTCCAAACATGACGAGTTGAGTTTTTACCAAAAAGTTATATTTTGGTTTCATCTGACCATATGACATTCTCCCAATCCTCTTCTGGATCATCCAAATGCACTTCAGACGGGCCTGGACATGTACTGGCTTAAGCAGGGGGACACGTCTCGCACTGCAGGATTTGAGTCCCCTGGCGGCGTAGTGTGTTACTGATGGTTGGCTTTGTTACTTTGGTCCCAGCTCTCTGCAGGTCATTCACTAGGTCCCCCCCGTGTGGTTCTGGGATTTTTGCTCACCGTTCTTGTGATCATTTTGACCCCACGGGGTGAGATCTTGCGTGGAGCCCCAGATCGAGGGAGCTTATCAGTGGTCTTGTATGTCTTCCATTTCCTAATAATTGCTCCCACAGTTGATTTCTTCAAACCAAGCTGCTTACCTATTGCAGATTCAGTCTTCCCAGCCTGGTGCAGGTCTACAATTTTGTTTTTGGTGTCCTTTGACAGCTCTTTGGTCTTGGCCATTGTGAAGTTTGGAGTGTGACTGAGGTTGTGGACAGGTGTCTTTTATACTGATAACAAGTTCAAACAGGTGCCATTAATACAGGTAACGAGTGGAGGACAGAGGAGCCTCTTAAAGAGGAAGTTACAGGTCTGTGAGAGCCAGAAATCTTGCTTGTTTGTAGGTGACCAAATACTTATTTTCCACCATAATTTGCAAATAAATTCATTAAAAATCCTACAATGGGATTTTCTGGATTTTTTTTTCTCAATTTGTCTGTCACAGTTGACGTGTACCTATGATGAAAATTACAGGCCTCTCTCATCTTTTTAAGTGGGAGAACTTGCACAATTGGTGGCTGACTAAATACTTTTTTTCCCCACTGTATCTTGTTGTTATTGGTTGTTGTTAGTTGTTATTAGTCCCATCCTTCAACTCCATTCAACACCACCCATCTATCTCTTAACACCATCCATATTGGATTTCTATTTGCCATATATTTTTCAACTGTACTGTGATGTTTTATAAAAGTTCTGAACCTTTCTATTCTCATTGTTTATACAGATTGTAAATTGAAAATAAACATTTTTGCTAAAAGTATTATTATATTATTGATCAATTGACTATGACTTTTCAGATCACCCAGTAATGCTATCTACAGGGTTATCTCCAGGTAAATATTGCAATCCTTTAGCCATTCCTGGACCTGTGTCCAAAAACAAGCTACAAATGGACAGTACCAAAACAAATGATCTAATGATTGTCTCTTCGCAGCAAAATCTGCAGAGCTGGGAAGATTGTATCCCCCATATAAATAACATTCTATTGGTTGCAAGAATTTTATATAATAACTTAGTGTTAACATGTTACATGAGAGCCATCCTCCCATTGCAAGGACAACAGAGAAGCAATGTGACATGTTAATATTTTTTACAGCACATTCAAAATGACAAAACAAACCATACAACTGTATAGCATAACAAAAGTGTATTAGGCATGATCAGAGCCATGTGTTTAGAAAAAATACATTGCTCTGGGCATGATTACATTGCCCTCTGCAACTGGATCCTGGACTTCCTGACGGGCCGCCCCCAAGTGGTAAGGGTAGGTAACAACACATCTGCCACACTGATCCTCAACACGGGGGCCCCTCAGGGGTGCGTGCTCAGTCCCCTCCTGTACTCTCTGTTCACCCATGACTGCATGGCCAGGCACGACTCCAACACCATCATTAAGTTTGCCGACGACACAACAGTGGTAGGCCTGATCACCGACAACGATGAGACAGCCTATAGGGAGGAGGTCAGAGATCTGGCCGTGTGGTGCCAGGACAACAACCTCTCCCTCAACGTGACCAAGACAAAGGAGATGATTGTGGACTACAGGAAAAAAAAGAGGACTGAGCACGCCCCCATTCTCATCGAAGGGGCTGTAGTGGAACAGGTTGAGAGCTTCAAGTTCCTTGGTGTCCACATCACCAACGAACTATCATGGTCCAAACACACCAAGACAGTCGTGAAGAGGGCACGACAAAGCCTATTCCCCCTCAGGAGACTAAAAAGATTTGGCATGGGTCCTCAGATCCTCAAAAAATTCTACAGCTGCACCATCGAGAGCATCCTGACTGGTTGCATCACCGCCTGGTATGGCAACTGCTTGGCCTCTGACCGCAAGGCACTACAGAGGGTAGTGTGTACGGCCCAGTACATCACTGGGGCAAAGCTTCCTGCCATCCAGGACCTCTATACCAGGCGGTGTCAGAGGAAGGCCCTCAAAATTGTCAAAGACTCCAGCCACCCTAGTCATAGACTGTTCTCTCTGCTACCGCACGGCAAGCGGTACCGGAGTGCCAAGTCTAGGTCCAAAAGACTTCTCAACAGCTTCTACCCCCCAAGCCATAAGACTCCTGAACAGCTAATCATGGCTACCCGGACTATTTGCACTGCCCCCCACCCCATCCTTTTTACGCTGCTGCTACTCTGTTAAGTATTTATGCATAGTCACTTTAACTCTACCCACATGTACATATTACCTCAACTACCTCAACTAGCCGGTGCCCCCGCACATTGACTCTGCAACGGTACCCCCCTGTATATATAGCCTCCCTACTGTCACTTTATTTTACTTCTGCTCTTTTTTTTCTCAACACTTTTTTTGTTGTTTTATTTTTTACTTTTTTTGTTTAAAATAAATGCACTGTTGGTTAAGGGCTGTAAGTAAGCATTTCACTGTAATGTCTGCACCTGTTGTATTCGGCGCATGTGACCAATAACATTTGATTTGATTTGATTTGATTATCTTTTTAACCTGCTATTGTGGTTTGTGCAATGGTAGAAATGTACACATGGTAATTTCTGACAATTTGTGAAAACGAAATGCCGTTTGTCAAACAAACAGTCACAAAATAAACTCTTAACAGCTAAATGTGAATAGGATCTTCTTTTATATCAAAAGAGAGTAAACACAGCACTAAATTATCTATTTTGTGTGTTTTTAAATTATCCTCAACATGGGTTGGTGATAATCTCTATGATATATATTCTATTTTTGGGGGGTATCTTCATCAAATATTAATCATGCAACAAAAAAAAATCACTTAATCACTATACCAAATTGATCTTATAGACGGGTTAGCTGACCATCACAAATTATGCACACGCGTCGATGGGGCAGAAGTCTGTGTGTTGTTATCAGAGGTGGGACAAAGTCATTGTTATGCAAGTCACAAGTAAGTCTCAAGTCTTTGCCCTCGAGTCCCGAGTCAAGTCGAGTCAAAGATGAGGCAAGTCCCAAGTCGAGTCAAAAGTCAAAGCCATCAAGTCTCAAGTCGAGTCCAAAGTCCTACCATTTTAGTTTCGAGTCATTTCAAGTCCTCTTACCACAGAAATAAAATGTATACAAATCATGTATGTCTGTAAGATTTGTATTTATTTAAACCTTTTTATACAATAACATTAATCAAATACAGCAAAAAACATAACATTTAATTTTCACAAAAAAATGCTTGTATTTGAACAGCATATTGCACTAGAACAATGCAGAGAGAGAGAGAGAGAGAGAGAGAGAGAGAGAGAGAGAGAGAGAGAGAGAGAGAGAGAGAGAGAGAGAGAGAGAGAGAGAGAGAGAGAGAGAGAGAGAGAGAGAGAGAAAATGGTTTACGGGGAAGGACAAACACCAAAGCTCTGGAAGTAAAAACAGTGTGGGAACCTGCACTGCAAATGAACAGATCTTACTCCATGTGAAACTCCTACCACAGGAGAGAGAGAGCTGTGTGGACAGGTGATGAGCAGAGAGTGAGTGTGTGTGCGCGCATGCGTGCTGTGGACAGGTGGAGGGAGGCCCCTATACTGCATTGCATTTGCAAAAGATCAAATTGGCCAAAAGTCTGTCAGTCACTTGTGCACGATGGGGACGCAGAATGATGCCACCATGGCTGAAAACTCGCTCCACTGGAGCACTAGAAGCAGGCACTGCCAAGACTCGGATGGCTACTTGAAAGAGTGAAGGAAGAGTCTTACTGTTCAGTGCCCAGAACAAAAGGGCATTCTGTCCTTCTGCCATGTCAATGTAGTGACTTAGCTGTACTGCTGGTGGGGTCCCAACATCCCTTTTCTGCCTCTTATGGTATGCAGCAAACAGCCCTTCTCCTTCCATGTCCTCTAGTTCTTCTTCAGCAGGCACCGGCACAGGCTGCTCTGTCTCTGCAGCATCTTGCAGGATCAATTCTAAAAATAAAAATAAAAACGTGTCACAACAGCAGAAACAAAAGAGCCCTTATTTCTGATGTTGATGATACTGTTCAAGACTGAAATTTTTTATTATTGTTAAAGTCAGATTAATATCACATTAGATCCTATATCAGATTAAGATCAAATTATTGTACGTTGCATTTAAGTTGCATTGCAAGTCAATAATATTTACCTTTAACTCGTTGTGCCACCTCTGCCTTGATGTCACGGTTGACCAGCACATGGGGCTCAATCCACAGCAGACAAAAGGCTGGATCCAAGGCAGCTGCTTTCAGGTAGACTGTGTCTGAAAAGGGGGCAGTGATCCCTTCTTGAGACTGGGCCATTTTTACATTAATGAAGATCCCAAGAAATCTTTTTTTTTCAGGGATGCCTGCAGACCTCTGACCAGGCCACTCAGGAAACGAACTTGAGGCTTCAGCTTCTCAAGATGGTGATTGAGGGACAAGATGGATGGAACAACTGCACTGATTGTAATGACTTTCTCCCCCTGTGTCAAATCAGTTGCTTCTCCGAACGGTTTTAAGATGTCCACCAACTCCTTCAGCAGATTCCACTCTCGTGGTGTGAATGACAGTTCTTTATGCCCGGCCTTCTCAAGAACTGCGCAGAGCTTTTGCTGATCACAATGAAGGACTGCTTTTACCTGCCGCAGTGTGGAATTCCACCTCGTGCTCACTGCAGCAGGGATGCCTCTGTGCTCCCCAAATTCACCATCGAAGATGTCTTTAAACGTTGTGCTTGTGTGGAGCAGGGAGCTAAGTTTTGATAACTTGGAGAGAGAAGGACATGCCGCTTTTGTTTCTTTCAAACCGTCTCCCACAACCAGCTGCAATGTGTGTGCAAAACACTGCAGGCGCTGTTTCTTTGCCATAGCAGCATCGACGGTTTGCTGGTCTTCTTGGGTTAAGTCATGCCATAGCTCAGGATCATCAAGATTATCTCCAGCATCTTCATCTTCCTCCTGTTCGCTGGGGAAGCAGACTGTAAATGCCTTGCGCATGTTAGCAGCATTGTCACTAATTATATAGTCCAATTTAGCTTTGATGTTGTATTCATCACATATTGCCTCAAATTGGTCACAGATTCGCTCTGCTGTGTGAGAGCCTTTGAAGCGGTTGCAGGCCAAGAGATTAGTCTTTAGCTGTACTCTCTCTGCATCTCGCTCCATCCAGTGCACAGTGACACCAAGGAATCCCCTCATCTTTCGATCAGACCAAATGTCCACAGTGACTGAAACATGGTCAGTGTTGCTCAATTGAGTTTTTAACTTTGACCGTCTCTCCTCAGCAAGGCTCTCTGTTTTTGTGGTCAGCGTTCGGCGACATACTGGGGTATACTTGCTGTCCAGCACAGCCAGAAAGTGACGAAGCTCTTATTTTCCACAATAGACAGAGGGAAATTGCAATCAATAATCAAGTCAGACAGTATCGCATTGGAGATGGCCTTCTGCTGTGGGTGGGTCAGGCTGTAACGCCCTACACGAGTGTCAAGGAATTGTGAGATTGAAGGCTGTTGTGGTTCATCTACGATGATTTTGTTCATCTGGTATTCTTCATACCTGCAACAGAGAAGAATATGAAACAGATGTCAGAAAATCCTTTACAGCCACACATGTTGTATTTGAAACTACTCTTTACTCATATCAATGTTGTTGTGTTAATATTCATTGCCTATTGTACACTACGGTTTACGATAATACATTTCAGTTTCAGTGTATGCAATATTAAGAATATTTTCACTGCTTCAAAATTCATAAGAAAGCCCTTTCCCTCAAGAAACTGAAGTCATATGCTTTATAGCAGTGGTTTTCAAAGTGGGGACGGGGACCCTTGGGTGCCGCGAGGGGGTTCTAGGGGGGCCATGGCAAGTTGGCATGAAAAGTATAGAAAAACAAAATAATTGAATAAATTAAATAACTAAAGTAAACCAAATTAAACCAAAAATAAGCTAAACAATATTCCCATTAGTTAAGAACTGCACTATAATAATCTATTGCATCTCTGAACATTACTACTATAATCGTTATTATTTTATTATATACTGTATATATCCCAGTGGTGCGCTGCCTCACAGACCTACTGTAGACTACGGTAGCACTCTGTCCATGCGCTGTCTGCTGTTTGGGCATGATATGAAAAGGGAAGGCTAATGGTGGATCTACTGTGACTGTGTTATCATTTTCCTCTTTACAATGTATACGTCTTACTATGTTTCCTGTTGTACTTGGATGGGTTTAGGGATGCACCAACTACATCCGAGTTGTGAAAAGGGGGTGCATTCATTGTTTAATTGTGATATTTTGTCTTCAGCGACAGTTCTGCTTAGTTGTGATTAACCAAAATTACATAAACGACCTCAATGAGGCAGCACACCAGCAACTCTGAAACTGAATTCTAAAACGCTTAACGTGAAAAACGCTTAACGTTGCTTAATGCTTAATATACTAAGACAGTAATATTATAAGACCAAACTCTGCAAATATCATATTAATAAAGCATACTATGTACAAAACATCAGATGAGCCCAGAATATGAACGCAAAACACGTTTAATAACACGTTGCGTTTTCCTCCCATAGAAAACCATTATAAGAAAAGGCTTAACGTGTCTTATGTACTAAGACAGTGTTATTAAAAGACCAAACTAAGTAAATATCATATCAATAAAGTATACTATGTACAAAACATCAGATGAGCCCAGAATACATAGTAGCCTACATAAGACATGTTAAGCCTTTTCTTATAATGGTTTTCTATGGGAGGAAAACACTTAACGTGTTGTTAAACGTGTTTGCGTTCATATTCTGGCCTCATCTGATGTTTTGTACATTTAGTATACTTTATTAATATGATATTTATAGTTTGGTCTTTTAATATTACTGTCTCAGTATATTAAGACACGTTAAGCCTTTTCTTATAATAGTTTTCTATGGGAGGAAAACGTAACGTGTTATTAAACGTGTTTTGCGTTCATATTCTGGGCTCATCTGATGTTTTGTACATAGTATACTTTATTAATATGATATTTACAGAGTTTGGTCTTTTAATAACACTGTCTTAGTACATTAAAGAACGTTAAGCGTTTTTTCACGAAAGCGTTTTTAGAATGTCCATATAATAGCAGTTCAAAAATCCATATTTTTTGTAAGCATGAACCAGCAAGGGAGACGTGCGTTTGTCTCGTTGATACAGTAAATATGCAGCAGCTAGCTAGTAAGTTACGGTACATCCGATAAGGTGCGTAGCATTCGTTCAAAACTTACCTTTCTTTGTGCAACTTCAGGTGTCGAACAAAGTTGGACGTTGTGGCAGCTCCGTCTGTAATCTTCGATCCGCATGTTTTGCAGATTGCAACTCGTTTTTTGTCGACTACCTCGTAATTTTTATAGCCAAACCAAACTATCTTCGGTATCATTTTGACAACTGGCGCGTTGTTGCTTGATGTGCTTCATTGGTTGTCTTGCAATGTGCCTGCTTAGATGCTGTCGAATCAAAACAACCTGGGACTACAGTGATTGGATAACGTGCAGGCAGCGCGCGCTCTCTGTATGCATACAGGTGGATGGTGCACATTTTTTTCACAGATGCAGATAAACGGAGAGCGGCGCGGCCGTGTGAAATTTTTTTCCCCCAGTTTTCATGGGAAGTAGCAAGTCTTCTCGAGTCATAAGGCGCAAGTCCAAGTGAAGTCACGAGTCATTGTCGTTAAAGTCCAAGTCGAGTTGCAAGTCTTTGTACATTTTGTCGAGTCGAGTCTGAAGTCATCAAATTCATGACTCGAGTCTGACTCGAGTCCAAGTCACATGACTCGAGTCCACACCTCTGGTTGTTATGATTCTGGACGGTCAGATAGCTAGAAACAATGACAAGAAGCTGCCATGTGTGGAATCACAGGTGGCTTGTTTTAGCTCATTGTGTATTGTTATTGATACCATGTCTTGTTTTGAGGTGTTTTTACTCTTGTCACGTCTATGCTAATATGGCACAAATTAGCTAGCTAGCTAACCAACAACTGTAACAATGTATTTGAGAGACAACAAGTGCTCATTGTGCAAATGTATTTATGTTTTCAATAAAGATTTGGAGAGGAAATATAGTTTACATGTTGTCAACAATACTTTGATTCTAAGCCAACCCGACTGTTTTGTTCCACAGTTGCGCATGCATTGGTTTAGTTGCTAAACAACCCACCCATCTATATATTTATGTGACCCCTCAAAAGACACCCCATTGTAAATTCTGTCGTATAGTCCAATGTCACTTCCAATGTCATTGGATCTTTTAATGTCAAAAGGCACTCCTGGTAAAGTTAAGCTCCAATTGTTATTGTTGCAAACAAACATGACACATGACAGAGGCCCAGACTGTGGCAGAGCAAGTCGAATAGAAAACTCCAACCAGAACCCTTAAAACTTCAACGATATCATGTCCATTCAAGTGTAATAAAGCAGATGAATGATGACAGAACCCTGGACTTTCCCCACTACCGGATGTCATGGCCACTGGTGAAAAAAGTACACAATTATCATACTTGAGTAAAAGTAAAGATACCTTAATAGAAAATGACTCAAGTAAAAGTGAAAGTCACCCAGTAAAAACCTACTTGAGTAAAAGTCTAAAAGTTTTTTTTATATATACTTAAGAATCAAAAGTAAATGTAATTGCTAAAATATATTTAAGTATCAAAAGCTAAAGTAAAAGTATAAATAATTTCAAATTCCTTATATTAAGCAAACCAGACAGCACCATTTTCTTGTTTTTTAAATTTACGGCTAGCCAGGGGCACGCTTCAACACTCAGACATAATTTACAAACAAAGCATGTGTTTAGTGAGTTCGCCAGATCAGAGGCAGTAGGGATGACCAGGGATGTTTTCTTGATAAGTGTGTGAATTAGACAATTTTCCTGTCTTGCTAAGTATTCAAAATGTAACAAGTACTTTTGGGTGTTAGGGAAAATGTATGGAGTAAAAAGTACATCATTTTCTTTAGGAATGTAGTGAAGTAAAAGTTGTCAAAAATATAAATAGTAAAGTAAAGCACAGATACCCCCAAAACCTACTTAAGTAGTATTTTTAAGTGTTTTTACTTAAGTACTTTACACCACTGGTCATGGCAACACTGCAGTGGTTACCCTCCTTACAGTTATCAGTAAAAAGGCAAATTGCATATTATCTCTCTAGGAGAGGAATACATATCATATGCATTTTTCTATATTAGACTAGCCTGGTCGTTGTTCAGTTAATCATTCAATATTCACATGAGCCGCAAATGAACCTCACCGTCTGAATAAAATGTTTGAAACGGCCACAAGATGGCAATGTTGGTTCAAAGAGTTACTCAGTCAAAGATCTATCTGGACCCTTGTGGCCATGGAATTCAAAATCAAATTGGGAGACAAAATATGTTAAGTCCAGGGGGGAGTGGAGTTGGTTGAAGAGATTACCAGAGGGACAAGGGTACAATATGTTTTTAAAAAACGGTAAACTACCTAACAACCCACACCTCCCCATCCTAATAGAGCACTCACACAGTCACACTGACTCACGCATGTCCGCACTGAGACACGGTGGCTATGTTTACAGAGGAGTGATGATAAACAAGGACACAGACTCCGGTATGTCTTCTCTCTGCTCCTCTGGCAGATGGTTGACAGGATCCAACTCTATTGTAGGAGTCACAGCTGTTTTTATTCTCTGGGGGCACAGAGAATATATAGAAGAAGAGGTTCAGAATCACATAAATAGTTTAATTTCTTATGGTGTCTGCTGATGCCCAGACTGCACTTTTGTTATTTATATGACTGCCATGTGGGATAAAATGTACAGTATCAGTATAGTGTGTGTGTATGTGTGCTTGTGTGTTTGTGTGTGCGTGCGCAGCCTGGTCTCATAGACTAGACGTAACATAGTAAATGTAAATCCAGGACACTCAAATGAGTATGATATGATATGTATGGTTACATAAGACAGATAGTTACTTAAGGCAAAAGTAGGGTGGTTGGTTGGGGTGGACGGGTTAGCATATAACGCGAACATCTAATTTGCAACTTTTCAACTACTTTGCAACTGATTAGCATGTTAGCTAAACCTTATCTTAACCCTTTAACCTAACTCCTAAACTTAACCCTAACCCCTAGCCTAGCTAACGTTAGCCAACTAGCTAGAATTTGTGACATATTATACATTTAGCAAATTCGTAACATACAGTGAGGGAAAAAAGTATTTGATCCCCTGGTGATTTTGTACGTTTGCCCACTGACAAAGAAATGATCAGTCTATAATTTTAATAGTAGGTTTATTTGAACAGTGAGGGACAGAATAACAACAACAAAAATCCAGAAAAACGCATGTCAAAATTGTTATAAATTGATTTGCATTTTAATGAGGGAAATAAGTATTTGACCCCCTCTCAATCAGAAAGATTTCTGGCTCCCAGGTGTCTTTTATACAGGTGACGAGCTGAGATTAGGAGCACACTCTTAAAGGGAGTGCTCGTAATCTCAGTTTGTTACCTGTATAAAAGACACCTGTCCACAGAAGCAATCAATCAATCAGATTCCAAACTCTCCACCATGGCCAAGACCAAAGAGCTCTCCAAGGATGTCAGGGACAAGATTGTAGACCTACACAAGGCTGGAATGGGCTACAAATAAACCTACCATTAAAATTATAGACTGATCATTTCTTTGTCAGTGGGCAAACGTACAAAATCAGCAGGGGATCAAATACTTTTTTCCCTCACTGTATAGTAACGTTTTGCAAATTCATAACATATTGTACATTTTGCAAATTCGTAACATATAATACGAATTGTAATTCGTAACATATCAAACAAAATGTGCTTTGGACATACCATACAAAATGTAACATATCATACTACCTTTCTGCCATCCAGGACCTCTATACCAGGCAGTGTCAGAGGAAGGCCCTAAAAATTGTCAAAGACTCCAGCCACCCTAGTCATAGACTGTTCTCTCTGCGCCAAGTCTAGGTCCAAAAGGCTTCTGAACAGCTTCTACCCCCAAGCCATAAGACTCCTGAACAGCTAATCATGGCTACCCGGACTATTTGCATTGTCCCCCCCACCCCACCCCACCCCACCCCACCCCCTCGTTTACGCTGCTGCTACTCTCTGTTAATTATCTATGCATAGTCACTTTAACTCTACCCACATGTACATATTACCTCAATTACCTCAACTAACCGGTGCCCCCGCACATTGACCCCCTGTATATAGCCTCCCTACTATTATATTTTACTGCTGCTCTTTAATTATTTGTTATTTTTTACTTATCTATTTTTTACTTAACACTTTTTTCTTAAAACGGCATTGTTGGTTAAGGGCTTGTAAGTATAACAACAACAAAATCCAGAAAAACGCATGTCAAAAATGTTATAAATTAAATTGCAAATGAATGTATAAAATTTTTGACATGCGTTTTTCTGGATTTTGTTGTTGTTATTCTGTCTCTCAATGTTCAAATAAACCTACCATTAAAATTATAGACTGATCATGTCTTTGTCAGTGGGCAAACGTACAAAATCAGCAGGGGATCAAATACTTTTTTCCCCTCACTGAATGAGTACTAGTATATAAGTAGAGTATGTATGCATGATGCTACAACAGTATCTGTGAGCTATACCTATGTAAGTATCAGTATGTGTGTTTGTTTTGGTTTACTGAAAGAATGATCACCTGCAGCAGTGAGCCCTTATTTCTGCAGATCTCTTGCAGGGCTCCCAGGGGGATCCACACTATGGAGACCAGGGAGATTCCCCAGCCCACCACCTCTGCCCAGACAGGGTATGTGTATGACTTCCCATAGCGAGCTGGCGTGTATTGGACGATGCTGGAGATCAAAATGCACTGCAGGGGAGGATAGGAGAGGCAAACAATCTCACTCTAACTCACATGGAGCAGGTTAGGCTTGGATGAAACATTTACATTTTAGTCATTTAGCAGACGCTCTTATCCAGAGCGACTTACAGTTAGTGAGTGCATACATTATATTTTTTTCACACTGGCCTTACGACTATCACTACTATAACGACTACAAAAAGTAAAACACAACAACTAGAAAACACATCAAATCCTCATCACCATCATAATTATGCTAATTGTACTCCTCCTCATCATAAAGACATCAGTCAGCCATAGCACTCACCAGGACCAGCACAGGGGAGAAGATCATCCAGCAGGAGCGGAAATAGATGTTGGGAGCCTTTCCCAACATTCTCTTGATCATGATGGTCATCCGCCGCAGTCCTGCAAAAACACATTGCATTAAATCCTTAAATTAACTCAGACATACATACTGTTTGTAGAGCAAAGTGTACACTACATGAACAAAAGTATGTGGACACCTGTTCGTCGAACATCTCATTCCAAAATCATGGGCATTAATATGGAGTTGGTACCCCCTTTGCTGCTATAACAGCCTCCACTCTTCTGGGAAGGCTTTCCACTAGTTGTTGGAACATTGCTGCAGGGAGTTGCCACAATCGTCTAGAATGTCATTGTATGCTTTTGCGTTAAGATTTCCCTTCACTGGAACTAAGGGGCCTAGCCCGAACCATGAAAAACAGCCCCAGACCATTATTCCTCCTCCACCAAACTTTACAGTTGGTACTATGCATTGGGGCAGGTAGCGTTCTCCTGGCATCCGACAAACCCAGATTTGTCCGTCGGACTGCCAGATGGTGTAGCGTGATTCATCACTCCAGAGAACGTGTTGCCACTGCTCCAGAGTCCAATGCCGGCAAACTTTACACCACTCCAGCCGACGCTTGGCATTGCGCATTATCTTAGGCTTGTGTGCGGCTGCTCGGCCTTGGAAACCCATTTTGTGAAGCTCCCAACGAACAGTTATTGTGCTGACGTTGCTTACAGAGGCAGTTTGGAACTCGGTAGTGAGTGTTGCAACAGAGGACAGATGATTTTTACACACTTCAGCACTCGGCGGTCCTGTTCTGTGAGCTTGTGTGTTCTCCCACTTTGCGGCTGAGCCGTTGTTGCTCCTAGACGTTTCCACTTCACAATAACAGCACTTACAGTTGACCGGGGCAGCTCTAGCAGGGCAGAAATTTGACAAACTGACTAGTTGGAAAGTTGGCATCCTATGACGGTGCCACGTTGAAAGTCACTGCTCACAGCTCTTCAGTAAGGCCATTCTACTGCCAATGTTTGTCTATGAAGATTGCATGGCTGTGTGCTTGAATTTATACACCGGTCAGCAACGGGTCTGGCTGAAATAGCCGAATCCACTAATTTGAAGGGGTGTCCACATACTTTTGTATATATAGTGTAATTTTCTTGTATAAATAAACAAAGTCCTGTAAGATCTCACTCATAATCAGGATGTTACATGTAATCAATTACTTTAAGACCAAAGTCATTTCCAGGCTGTTGAATATCATCATAAGGGTAGAGAAGGTGCTGGGTATTACCAAAAACCCAGCAGACAGCGATTACTTCAAAGAAGGACAGGAACATGAGCGACACCACAGCAGTGTAGTGGTCCATCAACTGGAACACATAGATGCCCCCCTGTGGAGAGAGAGGGAGTCGTTTTAGTCGCATACAGAAAAAAACTAAAATACAGTGCCTTTGGAAAGTATTCAGACCCCTTCACTTTTTCCACATTTTGTTACGTTACAGCTTTATTCTAAAATGGATTAAATAAAAACATTTCCTCAGCAATCTACACACAATACCCCATAATGAAAATCGAAAATAGCTTTATTTTTTATTTTAGCAAATATATTAAAAATAATAAACAGAAATACCTTATTTACATAAGTATTCAGACCCTTTGCTATGAGACTCAAAATTGAGCTCAGGTGCATCCTGTTTCCATTGATCATCCTTAAGATGTTTCTACAACTTGATTGCAGTCCACCTGTGGTAAATTCAATTGATTGGACATGATTTGAAAAGGCACACACCTGTCTATATAAGGTCCCACAGTTGACAGTCAGAGCAAAAACCAAGCCATGAGGTCGAAGGAATTGTCCGTAGAGCTATGAGACAGGATTGTGTTGAGGCACAGATCTGGGGAAGGGTAGCAAAACATTTCTGCAGCATTGAAGGTCCCCATGAACACAGTGGCCTCCATCATTCTTAAATGGAAGAAAGTTTGGAACCACCAAGACTCTTCCTAGAGCTGGCCGCCTGGCCAAACTGAGCAATCGGTGGAGAAGGGCCTTGGTCAGGTAGGTGACAGAGCTCCAGAGCTCCTCTGTGGAGATGGGAAACTTCCAGTAGGACAACCATCTCTGCAGCACTCCACCAATCAGGCCTTTATGGTAGAGTGGCCAGACAGAAGCCACTCCTCAGTAAAAGGCACATGACAGCCCGCTTGGAGTTTGCCAAAAGGCACCTAAAGGACTCTCAGACCATGAAAAACAAGATTCTCTGGTCTGATGAAACCAAGATTGAACTCTTTGGCCTGAATGCCAAGCGTCACGTCTGGAGGATACCTGGCACCATCCCTACGATGAAGCATGGTGGTGGCAGCATCATGCTGTGGGGATGTTTTCCAGCGGCAGAGACTGGGAGACTAGTCAGGATCGAGGAAAGATGAACGGAGCAAAGTACAGAATGATCCTTGATGAAAACCTGCTCCAGAACGTTCAGGACCTCAGACTGGGGCGATGGTTCACCTTCCAACAGGACAACAACCCTAAGCACACAGCCAAGACAACGCAGGAGTGGCTTCGGGACAAGTCTCTGAATGTCCTTGAGTGGCCCAGCCAGAGCCCGGTCTTGAACCCCATCAAACAGCTCTGGAGACCAGTGGCGGTTTTACACGGAGGCCGGGGGAGGCCCGTGCCTCCCTGGAAATGTCCCTGGCCACCCCTGTGGCCCCCCCGTGCTGACCAAATAAAAAATTATGAATTTATAACTATTTTACACGCGAGCGCCAAAAGCGGAACTAATGCAACGCTCTACACGGCAACGTTCTACACGGGTAAATTAGAGTGGCGCACCCAAAAACTGTATCCTGCCATCTGCCTGCCTGCCACGTGTGGTGCTGCTTCGGTGAATGAGAGCTCAGCAACTACTATTTGCGAGAGGAGCTACGATTTGCAGGAGTCGAAGGTAAGCAAAACAATTTAATATCATAAGTGACTTGTTGTTCTTGCACATAGCCTACATGTTCCTTTTGTTCCTCACACATAAATCAAATCAAGTTTTTAAATGTCTGGTCTCGATTTGTTTAGAAATGTAATCATATCTAAGCAAACTCATCGAAGCAGAAGCAAATATCCAAATGTTAGTAGGCTATCCTTGCTAGGTCTACACAATGTTGTGATGTTAACCACGTAACTTCATCCGTCTTGGCTGTTGCATCGCGATAACAAATACATTTTTAGTAAAGTAATCAACAGGTTATCTGCCAGTGTTAAGTAGGGAGGGATGGTTAGGTAACAAAATGTAATGCATGCCCCTACATTTTTTCTTCTTCTAATAGTTATCATGAAACGAGGAAGGGACATAAAGTCATTTTTTGCCCCAGCAAACAAAAAAGTGAGAGAAACAAATCGAGGTTTTGAGAAAGTTGAGGAAGAGGGAGAGCCAGCATGTGATGAAAGTGAGGGGTCTGACAAAGAGAGGGAAATTCCAGAGGGTGAGGAGGATGAAGAAGAGGGTGAGGAGGATGAAGAAGAGGGTGAGGAGAATGAAGAAGAGGGCGAGGAGAATGAAGAAGAGGGTGAGAAGCATGAAGAAGAAAGCATACAGGGACAGAGAGATGAACAGCCAGAGGGACAGCAAGTGGATCCATGTGGATCAAGTACTGCACCATCAGGTTTGTGATGAGGAAGGTTCTTGCTATTTGCAAAGCAATGCAATTACAATGTAATGGTAGGCCTGCTGGGTGTCCTTAAAATGCTGCTTTCTGCTGTTAATTCTTTTTTGTGTCAATATGGCTCTGTTTTTTTTTTTAAGTAAATACTTTGCCTACATTTTGAAATACATGCAGATATACAGTAAATAAATGTTGTAGTTGTGCCCTATGTTTACTGTCCATCTTCTTCAGATATCAGCAAGTCTAAGTATGACGTACCAGTACAGCCGAACTTGAAGATATTCCCAACCACACTGATGGGGGACAGAAGACGAAGCTTCAGACCAAACTGGTACACTACTCATCCATGGCTTGAGTATTCTGTAATGACGGACTCTACATGTTGCTATGCATGTAGACATTTTAGCACACCAAATGCCCCAGACACCGTTTTTGTTTCAACACCTGGTTTTACAAACTGGAAAAAGGCAACTATGAGAAATGCAGGGTTTTCACTACATGCAAAGTCTGAACGACACAAGTGTGCAATGATCGCATGGAGGGATTATCAAAGAGCTGTTAGAACTGACGCAACACTAACAGATCTCCTTGACAAAGAACACACTAAACAAGTACAAGAAAATCAGGCATACATTAAAACAGTTGGGGAAGTGCTGTTGCTTACAGCTACACAAAACATAGCACAAAGAGGACATGATGAATCTGAAGGGTCCACTAACAAAGGAAACTTTAGGGAAATTCTTAACACAGTTGCTAACCACGACCAACTTGTTAAGAGAAGATTAACTTCCATTCACAATGCAAAGTACACAAGCAAGATCATCCAGAATGAGGTTTTGGGTTGTTTGGCAGAAATGGTTCGGTCTGAAATCATAGAAGAAGTGAAGAAAAAGTGAGGTTTTTAGCGTCATGGCAGATGAAACAAAGGATATTTCAAAAAAAGAACAGATGTCCTTCACACTCAGGTACTATTACAATGGGGCCATTAAGGAGAGTTTTCTCCATTTTGAATCTGCAGAGAGGTTAGATGCAGCAGGGCTTACTGGAAAAATAGTACACTTACTGGAACGTTATGGCCTGGACTACAAAAATAACCTCGTAGGCCAAGCGCATCGATGGCGCTGCCGTTATGAGCGGTAAGCATTCAGGGGTTCAGGCAAGGATCAAAGAACAGGCTAAATTTGCCTTCTACGTCCATTGTAGTGCTCATTGTCTGAATTTAGTGTTAGTTGATGTAGTCAAAAGTGTCCCAGAAACGGAGGAGTTTTTTTTCTTTGTTACAGAGTCTTTATATGTTTACTTCTTCCTCATATGTGCACCCAAAATGGCTGTCTCTCCAAAGAGAAATGTATGGCAGAACCAGAGAGCTGCAACGTTTAAGCGACACACGTTGGTCATGCTGATTTCTAGCCCTACGTAATATCATGGACACTCTACCTGCCCTTAAACGACTACTGCAAGAGATTGCTCAAGAACGTCATGGTGAAAGAACTGTTGAGGCCCGAGGTCTTCTTGCTCAAATTGACCTAGAATTTGTTGTGCATCTTGTTACTCTGCGTAAGTTGTTTGGGGAGACAAAGCTATTGTCTGACATGTTACAGTCACAAACTGTTGATCTGTCAAGTGCTGTTGACTTAGTAAATGCTTTAGTCCTGACATTGAAAGACCACAGGCAGGAGTCTTTCTTTGATGAGTTGTGGGATGAAGCATTGAATATTTGTGAGCAGTGTGATTCTGCAACAAGGTCAGTGGCGAAACGTCAGAAAATGCTGAGCTCTAGACTCAGTGGCTACTGCACGCTAAGCACTGTTGGTCAGAGGGAGGTAGAACGTGACAAAGATATGTTTCTCACATCATTTTTCTATCCTGTAATTGACAGCATGCTCAATGAGTTGAACAGACGTTTCTCCAATACAAACTGTGAGCTCATGAGAAGCATACAGTCTCTCAGTCCCCAGAGTGATACCTTTTTAAAGGAGAGCAATGTTTTTTCATTTGGCCGTTTGTATAATGCAGACATTGATGATTTAGGGCATGAGCTCCATCAATTTAAGAGAGTTTTGGACAGAAAAATACAGAGTGGTGAAGTCAAAAAGCCATGCAGTACAGTTGAGCTGGTTTGTTTTATTGAGCCATACAGGGAAGTTTTCTTTGAGCTCTTTAGACTGTGCAAGATTGCTGTAACCCTTCCTGTAAGCTCAGCCTCTTGCGAACGCAGTTTCTCCACACTGAAACTGATAAAAACCTTCCTGCGGTCCACCACTAGTGATGAGAGACTCAGTGATCTTGGTGTCCTGAGCATAGAGTCCAGAAGGGCCAAGGCTCTGGATCTTGATGTATTTGTGGACCGTTTTGCCAGACAGCACAACCGCCGTATCCTGTTGCTGTAGTGTATCTATATGATATATACGCTAGTAGCGTATGAGTGCCGCTGTGAGGAAAAAGAGATATAATGAACAATAAAACAACAAGCTTGAGCTTCTTAAGACACGGTGGGTTTATCTGTTCTCAATACCACCGGTAAAATGAATGGAGTTAGTCTGGTGTCCACATGAAGTTACGTGTGTAGACAAAGAGTCTGGTGTCCATATGAAGTTACATGTGTAGACAGAGACAGTCTGGTGTCCATATGAAGTTACATGTGTAGACAGAGACAGTCTGGTGCCCATATGAAGTTAAATGTGTAAACAAAGACAGTCTGGTGTCCATATGAAGTTACATGTGTAGACAGAGACAGTCTGGTGCCCATATGAAGTTAAATGTGTAAACAAAGACAGTCTGGTGTCCATATGAAGTTACATGTGTAGACAGAGACAGTCTGGTGCCCATATGAAGTTACATGTGTAGACAAAGAGTCTGGTGTCCATATGAAGTTACATGTGTAAACAGAGACGGTCTGGGGTCCATATGAAGTTAGATGTGTAGACAAAGACAGTCTGGTGTCCACATGAAGTTACATGTGTCTACTTAGATGAACCCACCGTGTCTTAAGAAGCTGAAGCTTGTTTTATTTTTCATTTTACATCATCTATCTTTTTTTCCTCACAGTACCAGTAGTTCCACACACTACTAGAGTGTATGTATGTTTGTATGTATATATATCCCACCAATCCTCTCTCAAGAGGTTTTCAAAAAGGGGCAAACTCATGTCTCAAGACCTGCTTCTGTTGGTTCCCCTCTCCTGCCTGTAACTTTCCATCCACATCCCCAAAGTTTTGTGGCCCATTATGACATCACTCCATTAAGTGATTGCTGCATGTACTGCTCTAAGGAATCTCTCTCTCTCTCTCTCTCTCTCTCTCTCTCTCTCTCTCTCTCTCTCTCTCTCTCTCTCTCTCTCTCTCTCTCTCTCTCTCTCTCTCTCTCTCTCTCTCTCTCTCTCTCTCTCTCTCTCTCTCTCTCTCTCTCTCTCTCTCTCTCTCTCTCTCTCTCTCTCTCTCTCTCTCTCTCTCTCTCTCTCTCTCTCTCTCTCTCTCTCTCTCTCTCTCTCTCTCTCTCTCTCTCTCTCTCTCTCTCTCTCTCTCTCTCTCTCTCTCTCTCTCTCTAGATAGATAGATAGATAGATAGATAGATAGATAGATAGATAGATAGATAGATAGATAGATAGATAGATAGATAGATAGATAGATAGATAGATAGATAGATAGATAGATAGATAGATAGATAGATAGATAGATAGATAGATAGATAGATAGATAGATAGATAGAGTTTATGATTTTATTCTTTTGAATTATCTCTGCCAAACATCTATGTACTACAAATCTTCAAGCTCCACAGATGTTTTATGGCATCCACTAAACCTCTTTAGATATTTGTAAATTATACAGTGTGATACCTTTCAACGAAAGTTTATTTTATTTTTTACCAACTATGATTTTTCCTTTTGAAAACAAGCAAAGCAAGAAAAAAAGAAACAAAATCACTCCAATCATTGCACACTTGTGTCGTTCAGACTTTGCAGGTCCAGCTTTGACATGATGATCTAACTAACACTAATATTGTAACTAATATTGTAACTGAAATATGTATGATCCTATGATGAGCGATTGCTTACTTCCCTTTCACTCTTAAAAAATTACTGAAAAAAAATGTGTATAAAAAGGTATATGTAGTATATGTTTGTTTAGTGAGCATTCATGCTGTCATTTTTTCCTAATGTGAACTATGGTGGAAATGTGCTGTCCTAAATGGACTTGCCCATATATGTTGTAAAGCCTTTTTTGTACACCTGCTCATCAACTGACAGTGAAGTACACAAAGACACAGACACACACACACACACACACAGACACCTGTAATATTCTTGTTTTCATGTTGTTGCTGATATCCATCAGTGTTGTTCATATTGCTACATTGTGTTGACATGATTGTTGCTTTTAAACGAATGTTAACTTAATGTTTATTGTCTGCATCCTATTGGACTACTGGATGTTAATGTGTAACACGTTTCCCTGTTTATGTGCTTTAGCAATACTGTATGTCAATATGGTCATGCTAGTAAAGCCTCTTTGAATTGAAATTCTTTTCTGATTTGGTTTATTTTACCTAAATGGATACAGGGTAGTGTGTTTTGTTTATAAATCACTCAGAAAGTTTTCTTTCTTAAAACAAAATGTGGAATCAACTGTCCACAGTAGTGGGGCTTCCATAAATAGGAAATGGCACATTGTTGTACCCTTTGTTGTATCCTGGAGTTTTGTTCACATTGAATATGAACCCTGTATTTGTACCCTGTACTTTTTTTTTTTTTTTTTTTTTTTTTTCATTTTTATGGCACTATCTCTCTTGCATCTGCACTCTTGTACAAAATACGTGTTATAATAAATGTCATATGATTTTAAAGTAAAATAAAGTTTATAATCTTTGAATATCATGTGTTGCCAGTTTTTTTATGTGTGCCCCCCTGATTAAACACTGGCCCCTCCTTGGCCCCCCTAGTAAAATGTGTCTAGAACCGCCACTGCTGGAGACCCCTGAAAATAGCTGTGCAGCAACACTCCCCATCCAACCTGACATAGCTTGAGAGGACCTGCAGAGAAGAATGGGAGAAACTCCCCAAATACAGGTGTGACAAGCTTGTAGCGTACCCAAGAAGACTCGATGCTGTAATCGCTGCCAAAGGTGCTTCAACGAAGTACTGAGTAAAGGGTCTGAATACTTATGTAAATGTGATATTTCAATTTTTTAATTGTAATACATTTGCAAAACTTTCTAAAAACCTGTTTTTGCATTGTCATTATGGGGTATTGTGTGTAGATTGATGAGGGAAAAAAACTATTTAATCAATTTTAGAATAAGGCTGTAACGTAACAAAATGTGGAAAAAGTAAAGGGGTCTGAATACTTTCCGAAGCCACTGTAAACAGGTCCAAACATGAGCATACAGTCTATGTCAGAGAAGGAGGGGTGGGGGTTACCCCATGAATAGTAATTATATCTGACAGGATTACCTTACCTTAGTGATGTGAGGAATGCCTAGAAGGAAGCCCATAATACAGACGGCCAGAACGATGAGCTCCTGTCTCTTCAGGACACGCAGCACCTTATGGCCGAAGCCGTCTATTATGGACGTCACCGCCACCTCCACCATGGCAAACTGCAGGGCACAGTACAGCACAGTGGACATTTACACTGAGATCTGGGTTTGAGACGGGACTGTTTTTGGGTAATGTAAATACAGCAAATGTCCATTGATATCTCTCTCTCTCTCTGGCATTGTTACAGGATTTCAACTATGAACTTACTAACCATTTAGCTTAGAGGTGGAATTGCTTCCTGTGGATTCTGTTCTATATTTGCTATAAAAAAACAAAACAATAAAATGCACAAGCACAGCCTGTACCTGAGTTTGGTTAAGTGGTAACACTGCCAACTCATTTTACATTTTAGTCATTTAGCAGACACTCTTATCCAGAGCGACTTACAGGAGCAATTAGGGTTAAGTGCCTTGCTTAAGGGCACATCGACAGATTTTTCACCTAGTCGGCTCGGGGATTAGAACCAGCGACCTTTCGGGTTACTGGCACAGCGCTCTTACCCACTAAGCTACCTGCCGCCCAACTCCAGAGTACACATGCGGTCAGGGTTCAATTCCCTGGTCTGGCATTTCTACACTTCCTTTCTTCCCTCCTCTGTCTCACTCTCTCCTACCATCAATCTAAATAAAATTAAAAAGGAATTGTAATTGTTCATGAGCTACAATGTTGTGTGTGTGTCTAACCTGGCTGTCCAGTCCCAGGCAGAGAAGCATGAAGAAGAACAGAGGAGCCCACAACTGGGGCAGAGGCATAGTGGAGAAGACCTCTGGATACACCACAAACACCAAGCCAGGACCTGTGGCACACACACATACCATAGAATGGTACTTTGTTGAGAACATTTTACAGATAAATGACACCAGTGGTTATTCTCAACCTAAACAAGGAAGTCAAAGCATTCAATAACAAAACAAGGTACATGGGCCACCTTTTCCACCCTCAAAATACTTCAATAATTCATGCAGTTCACCACATCAGTAATTTGACCTAACAAAAGACGTTAGAGCACAGAAGTGCTCTTCATACATTCATGAAGGGAATGAAACAGAGCCATATCATATAGAATGTCCTGAACACCTCACCATTACTATCATCTGACTGTATACCACCATTACCTCACACTCACAGAACAAACTATCTAGTCAATAATTTGAGAGCTTGGGACTATAAGGTTCTCTGCATTTTTCTCAAAATTAAGTTGTTGACATAGCCTTGTTCTATTCAATGTTCTTTACCTATATTGTACTCTAAATAGCCCAATGTATGTTGTTACGTTCAAAAGAATACAAGATCAAAAATTGCTGACATCATTCAAACCAGTGAGGGTTTGGAACTTTAAAAGCCAATTATCTCAAAATCCTCTTTTTGCAGATAGAACCTAATAGTCCCAAGCTCTTGAATTGCCATCCACCAGATGTCAGTCGGTGTAGAACAGTCAGTCAGCAGTGAGACACACTTGTGTGTTTCAAAGCCGGTATCTGAGATCATATGTGGGACTGAGCCAAGCCTGAGCAGGTGCTCACAAGCAGAGTCTGGCAGGCACACTGGTTAATCCCTACTATACTTTCTCCAAAAGGTCCTAATACACTGTGTGAACAATCACATGTTTTGCTGTTTCACCTGAAGTTCACCTTAAGCGAATCCAAGTTTAATTCACAATTCATTTCAAATAGATATATCTACCTCTCTACGGTGCATTTGGAAAATATTCAGAACTCTTCACTTTTTCCACATTTTGTTACGTTACAGCCTTATTCTAAAATTGAATAATACACATTTTTCTCATCAATCTACACACAATACCCCATAATGACAAAGCGAAAGCAGGTTTTTAGAAATGTTTGCAAATTGATTGAAAATAAAAAACAAATACCTTATTTACGTAAGTATTCAGACCCTTTGCTATGAGACTCGAAATTGAGCTAATGTGCATCCTGTTTCCATTGATCATCCTTTAGATGTTTCTACATCTTGATTGGAATCCACCTGTGGTAAATTAAATTGATTGGACATGATTTGGAAAGGCGCACACCTCTCTATATAAGATCCCACAGTTAACAGTGCATGTCAGAGCAAAAACCAAGCCATGAGGTCGAAGGAATTGTCCGTAGAGCTCCGAGACAGGATTGTGTCGTGGCACAGATATGGTGAAGGGTATCACTCTGACAGAGCTCCAGAGTTCCTCTGTGGAGATGGGAGAACCTTCCAGAAGGACAACCGTCTTTGCAGCACTCCACCAATCAGGCCTTTATGGTAGAGTGGCCAGACGGAAGCCACTCCTCAATAAAAAGGCACATGACAGCCCGCTTGGTGTTTGCCAAAAGGTACCTAAAGGACTCTCAGACCATGAGAACCAAGATTCTCTGGTCTGATGAAACCGATTGAACTCTTTGGCCTGAATGCCAAGCGTCACGTCTGGAGGAAACCTGGCACTATCCCTACGGTGAAGCATGGTGGTGGCAGCATCATGCTGTGGTGATGTTTTTCAGCGGCAGGGACTGGGAGACTAGTCAGGATCGAGGGAAAGATGAAAAGAGCCAAGTACAGAGAGATCCTTGATGAAATCCTGCCACAGAGTGCTCAGGACCTCAGACTGGGATGAAGGTTCACCTTCCAATAGGACAACGACCCTAAGCACACAGCCAAGACAACGCAGGAGTGGCTTCGGGACAAGTCTCTGAATGTCCTTGAGTGGCCCAGCCAGAGCCCGGACTTGAACCCGATCAAACATCTCTGGAGAGACCTGAAAATAGCTGAGCAGCGACGCTCTCCATTCAACCTGAAAGAGATTGAGAGGATCTGCAGAGAAGAATGGGACAAACTCCCCAAATACAGGTGTGCCAAGCTTGTAGCGTCATACCCAAGAAGACTCGAGGCTGTAATCGCTGCCAAAGGGGCTTCAATTTCTAAAAACCTGTTTTCGCTTTGTCATTATGGGGTATTGTGTGTCGATTGATGAGGAAGGGGTCTGAATACTTATGTAAATGTCATATCAGTTTTTTATTTTTAATACATTTGCAAAAAAATCAAAAAAACTGTTTTTGCTTTGTCATTTTGGGGTATTGTGTAGATTGATGAGGGAAAAAACCATTTAATCAATTTTAGAATAAAGCTGTAACGTAACAAATTGTGGAAAAAGACAAGGGATCTGAATAATTTCCAAATGCACTGTTTATATATATAAATATATGTATATACAGTACAAGTGAAAAGTTTGGACACACCTACTCATTCTAGGGTTTTTCTTTATTTTGTACTATTTTCTACATTGTAGAATAATAGTGAATACATCAAAACTATGAAATAACACATATGGAATCATGTAGTAACCAAAAGTGTTAAACAAACTGAAATATATTTTACATTTGAGATTCTTCAAAGTAGCCACCCTTTGCCTTGATGACAGCTTTTCACACTCTTGGCATTCTCTCAACCAGCTTCATGAGCTAGTCACCTGGAATGCATTTCAATTAACAGGTGTGCCTTGTTAAAAGTTAATTGTTGGAATTTCTTTCCTTCTTAATGCGTTTGAGCATCAGTTGCGTTGTGACAAGGTAGGGGTGGTAAAGAGAAGATAGCCCTATTTGGTAAAAGACCAAGTCCATATTATGGCAAGAACAGCTCAAATAAGCAAAGAGAAATGACAGTCCATGATTACTTTAAGACATGAAGGTCAGTCAATCCAGAAAATTTCAAGAACTTTGAACGTTTTTTCAAGTGCAGTCGCAAAAACCATCAAGCGCTGTGATGAAACTGGCTCTCATGAGGACCGCCACAGGAAAGGAAGACCCAGAGTTACCTCTGCTGCATTGATAAGTTCATTAGAGTTACCAGCCTCAGAAATTGCAGCCCAAATACAGTGGCTTGGGTATTCACCCCCACTTGGCATTTTTCCTATTTTGTTGCCTTACAACCTAGAATTAAAATTGATTTTTGGGGGGTTTGTATAATTTAATTTACACAACATGCCTACCTTTGAAGATGCAAAATATTTTTTTGGGTGAAACAAACAAGAAATGAGACAAAAAAAACGAAAACTTGAGCGTGCATAACTATTCACCCCCCCACTCGAGTGTTGCTTTAGCAGTATGCTTAGGGTCATTGTACTGCTGGAAGGTGAACCTCCGTCCCAGTCTCAAATCTCTGGAAGACTGAAACCGGTTTCCCTGAAGAATTTCCCTCTATTTAGCGCCATCCATAATTTCCTTCAATTCTAACCTGTTTCCTAGTCCCTGCCGATGAAAAACATCCCCAGAGCATGATGCTGCCACCACATTTACATTTACGTCATTTAGCAGACGCTCTTATCCAGAGCGACTTACAAATAGGTGCATTCACCTTATAGCCAGTGGTATAACCACTTTACAATGTTTTTTTTTTGTTTATTTCCTTTCTTTATGTTTTATTTTTACTTATTTAGTATTCTATTTTCTTTTTATTAATTTGTATTTTTTTGTTTTTTTTGAAAAAAAAAATTTATTTTATTTTTTATTTTTTCATCATAAAAATGCTTCACTGTGGGGATGGTGTTCTCGGGGTGATGAGAGGTGTTGGGTTTGTGCCAGACATAGCGTTTTCCTTGATGGCCAAAAAGCTAAATTTTAGTCTCATCTGACCAGAGTACCTTCTTCCATATATTTGGGGAGTCTCCCACATGCCTTTTGGCGAACACCAAACGTGTTTTTTTTTTTTCTGTAAGCAATGGCTTTTTTCTGGCCACTCTTCTGTAAAGCCCAGCTCTGTGGAGTGTACGGCTTAAAGTGGTCCTATGGACAGATAGTCCATTCTCCGCTGTGGAACTTTGCAGCTCCTTCAGGGTTATGTTTGGTCTCATAGGGGCTTCATAGCAAAGGGGGTGAATACATATGCACGCACCACTTTTCCGTTATTTATTTTTTATAATTTTTTTAAATAAGTTATTTTTTTCATTTCACTTCACCAATTTGGACTATTTTGTGTATGTCCATTACATGAAATCCAAATAAAAATCCAGTTAAATTACAGGTTGTAATGCAACAAAATAGGAAAAACGCCAAGGGGGTTGAATACTTTTGCAAGGCACTGTATATATACAGTGGGGAGAACAAGTATTTGATACACTGCCGATTTTGCAGGTTTTCCTACTTACAAAGCATGTAGAGGTCTGTCATTTTTATCATAGGTACACTTCAACTGTGAGAGACGGAATCTAAAACAAAAATCCAGAAAATCACATTGTATGATTTTTAAGTAATTAATTTGCATTTTATTGCATGACATAAGTATTTGATCACCTACCAACCAAACTATAGTTTGTTATCAAGAAACAAGTTTTAATGACTCCAACCTAAGTGTATGTAAACTTCCGACTTCAACTGTATATACAGTACCAGTCAAAAGTTTGGACACACCTCTCTCCCTCTATTTCTCTCTTGCTTGTCCTTTATTTTGGAAGAAATTAATTGGTTCAAAACTGTTCAACTATTGTCTTTCTCTCTCTTTGAGTCAACTACTCACCACATTTTATGCACTGCCGTGCTAGCTAGCTGTAGCTTATGCTTTCAGTACTAGATTCATTCTCTGATCCTTTGATTGGGTGGACAACATGTCAGTTCATGCTGAAAGAGCTCTGATAGGTTGGAGGACGTCCTCCGGAAGTTGTCAGAATTACTGTGTAAGTCTATGGAAGGGGGTGAGAACCATGAGCTTCCTAGGTTTTGTATTGAAGTCAATGTACCCAGAGGATGACGGAAGCTATCTGTCCTCCGGCTACACCATGATGATACCCTAAATAGTGCTGTGGAGGCTACTGCAGACCTTCTTTGCAAAAGTGTGTTTTAGTCAATTATTTGGTGACATGTGATTATATTTAGTATAGTTTTATCTAAAAATGATAACTTTTTTTATGTTTTAAATTTATTTTTATGAAATTCACTGAGGAAGATGGTCCTCCCCTTCCTCCTGTGAGCAGCCTCCACTGAAGTAGATGGATGAACAGCAATCAAAGAAGTCCCACTTAAACAGGAAGTACTTACCATCTGTGGCGATGTTGTCCACTGGGAGGTTGTGGATATGAGCCATGTAGCCGATGGCTGAGAATATCACAAAGCCAGCCAGGATACTGGTGGCTGAGTTAGCTAAAGAGACAATCAACGTGTCCCTAGGGGAGGACAAGAAAACAAACACAACAGTCAGACTGATGGGATTTCTCATAGTTAAGTGGATCACTAAGGAGAACACTTAGCTCTGAGGGCTAAAACTAGCCATTTGGTTTGAAGTACAGTCTGTGGTGAGTAACTACAGTAACTGGCCAGGGACAAGCAACATGGTTGGTTGCTTCTGAGGAATAGCCAAGCACTTGTGTAGCAACCAGTTCCACTGAGGCTTTACGCCTTCGTCAAAGCTAATAGTTTTCTCAATTCTGAAATACCATTTTAGTCCGCAAAACAACGTCCTCGTCGCACATGCTATGTCTATTTAGCTATTCTCACAGAAATAAGAAAGAATAACACTGATTTGAACTAGAGCAGCAGTGCCTCCCTTAGAAGAATGTATGGAGGAGTTTTAGTCTTGATAACTTTACATGCTCAAACAGGGATCTTTTGTGTTTACATTTATTGATACCAATCATGGGAAACAGCAGTACAGTGTACAATGGCACAGTTCGGTAAATCTTTAAGGTTACAAATCGGGAATGTATTGACGGATCTGTTGATGTACAAAACATGGTGGGCCTTATTGAGAAGACACAGTTAACTGCTCTTAGTCACCATGAGAGGCAGCAGTGGGATGTATTAATGGTTGCCAAGGGAAATCAGGCTTCCCCCAACAATTGACAAAAATATATATATAAAATAAATAAAAAATTATGTATCTTTCGTCTCTCTGTGTTTCATAATTTTCCCTCAATTCACAAGAGGCTGAATGTATCTCACCGGTGAAAGCATCCGAGCGAGCGAAACAGATCCCGTCTCTGTATGTGTAGCCCATTTTTCTGATGCCGTCTGGTCAAAAATAGTATGATATTGTTGCCGCCCACAGCATTGAATGAAAGGGAAGCCAGCGAGCATTTGGCCTCCATGCCTGGTGCGTGGTGCGGAACTGGAGGTACCGGGCTGAGGACACGCATCTCAGGGCTAGTGCGGGAGTCGGAACAGGGCATGCTGGACCCTGGGGACTCCCGTAACGCCTAGTGCGGGAGCCGGAACAGGGCATGCTGGACCCTGGGGACTCACCTCACGCCTAGTGCGGAGAGCAGGAACAGGCCGGGCGGGGCTGGCGACGCGCACCGTATCCCTGGTGCGAGTGGCCGGAACAGGCCGGGCCGGGCTGACAGGCGCACCGTATCCCTGGTGCGTGGAGTAGGAACAGGCCGGGCTGGGCTGGCGGCGCACCGTATCCTGGTGCGTGAGTAGGAACAGGCCGGGCTGGGCTAGGGGGCGCACCGTATCCCTGGTGCGTGGAGTAGGAACAGGCCGGGCTGAGCTGGCGACGCGCACCGCATACTTGGTGCGTATGGCAGGAACAGGCCGAACCCGGGCTGGCGACAGCGCACCTTACACTTAGTGCGAGGGACCGGAACAGGCCGTACGTGCACGGGGAACACACACTACTGGCTGCACCTCGGGACTAGGAACGGGCCGGACCGAACTGGTTACACACCCCAGTACCTCACGCCGTGCCTCAACACCTTCCTTCCCTGCTTTACCCAGTAGCCCCCTTGACCTGGTAGCCCACTGAATCCGTCCCTTCTCTGCCTCCGTCAGCCCCCTTAACCTGGCAGCCCTCTGACTCTGCCTTGTGGCAGCCTCCTGCTGCTCCGTCGCCCAGCCATGGCCCCCAAAAATTTCTTGGGGTTGCCTCTCGTCCTTCCGACGTTGGCTCTGCCGACGCCCGTTGCTCCTCTCTCCGTCGCCTCTCCTCTGTTTCGCTCCATGGACGGCGATCCATGCCGTCCAGGATTTCTTCCCACGTCCAGGACCCTTTACCGTCCAACAGTTCCTCCCATGTCCAGACCCTTTGCTCCTGGACGCGCTGCTTGGTCCTTTTTTGGTGGGTTATTCTGTCAAGATCGTCTGAAGGAGCGGACCAATACGCAGCGCGTGGAGTGAACATGATGACTTTATTTATAAAGCAACCACGAAAAAACAACAAATGACGATAATGAAGTCCTCAGTGACACGACTGAACACGGAACAATAACCCACAAAACACAGGAGAAAACACACAGAATATATATGGCTCCCAATCAGAGATAACGAGCCGACAGCTGACACTCGTTACCTCCGATTGGGAGTCATTAACCAATCACCAAAAACACAAACAAATGAAACTCACCCAACCCAACACCACCAAATGAAATACACCCTGGCTCTAACACACAGTCCCGGAGCCAGAGTGTGACACATTGATATTTTTTAAAATACAATAATAGCCAATCAGTGTTGAGCTAAACTGAGTGAGCTCAACTGTAAATGGTCCTGGCGCACCAAAAAAATAAAAAGTGTCAAGTGAAGCCAGTTTGGATTTGGCTTCACACCAATCACATCACATCAAGCCAAACGTAATTTGACAGAAAAAAAATGTACATTGATGCATCACATTGTGTTGTTGTCCTCCGGTGGTTAGTTAGCTAGGTAAAATTGGCCCTTTACTAAATTAGCCATGGATGGAGATAGGGATTTGGACTTGTGGTTTTACTTAATTCTCCGTACTGGCCAAAGATTATAACAGCGATTCTGATCCAACCTTAAATTCATACATTGTGCCTCTGGCTTGAGAGGATGGAAGTTCAATATGTAGCTAGATGTAGTAGGCTAATGTTAACTAGCTGGATAATCGTTGCCATGAAAGGAAGCTAGGCTAGCGAGCAAGCATTTTAGCCAGGTAGCTTAGGACAACAGAAACTAAAAGTGTGTACTGTATGACAGAGTCATAGACCGTTTCAGCAACATGAGAGAGGAGGATGACATGGCGTTTCTCTACAAGTTGGTTGAGTCAACATGTTTTCTCTACTTACGCACACACACACAAATCAGTGCCATGGACAGCCACATGATATTTGGCTTACATTGAATGGACTAAATTGTTTTTGGAATCTTTTAGTTGTCACGGTATTAGACTAAATGGTGCTGGAATAGTTGAGGCAGCTCCTGTTTTCTTTGCGACTTGCGGTAATGCTCCGGTGTTTTAAATCAATAGTTGTTTAGTAGTCCAAAAATGACTGAAACATTAACTTGATTGACCATGCTGCAGGTCACGTAACTATTTGTTACATGCAATATGCTTTGTTATTTGCTACATGCAATATGGTTGTTTTGTGGACTCCACCGGACGGATGTTGCTCTCCGGTTTTGTGATGAAACAAAGGTGTGGTTGAATTTATTTTGCCATTGTGTCTTCTTATTGTTTCAGCCTAGGCCTATATATCACGGTGGCAAGACAGATTATAGAGCAAACAACAAAATTATTACAACACATAGGTTGTAATATGGCTTTTTTTTTCCTAGCTTGGCTTCCCCAGTGATTTTAGCCACGCACCACTACTGAGAGGTAGTTATTATTTTTGAACTATAGACTTACACTGTGGATCTGCAGACAATCATGGCAAAGACAAAGTGGTACTGTAGTGGTTGGTATAGGAGACTGCATGTCTAACCTAAGGATGTTGTTGTTGAACTTGTTGTAACTGGCCATGGAGATCATGGAGCCAAATCCTATTCCAATGGAGTTGAATACCTGGGCTGCAGCGTTAACCCACACCTGCAGTAAGGCAGAGGTGAGTGGATAAAGATGAGAGAGGGACACAACTTCTTTACTCATTCTGTAAAATAAGAACACAAATACACTTCTAGGTGGTTTCCCAGGAACAGATTAAACCTAATCCTGGACTAAAATGCTTTTTCAATGGAGATAATTTTTTGTCCAAGACTACACTCTTAGAAAAAAAAGGTGCTATCTAGAACCTAAAAGGGTTCTTCGGCTGTCCCCATAGGAGAACCCTTTGAAGAACCCTTTTTGGTTCCATGTAGAACCCTTTCCACAGAGGGCTCGACATGGAACCCAAAAGAGTTCTACCTGGAACCAAAAAGGGCTCTACCTGGAATCAAAAAGGGTTCTCCTATGGGGACAGCCGAAGAACCCTTTTTTATAAGAGTGTAGGCTTAATCTGTGTCTGGGAAACCGCCCCTTAATCCTCATTGATCCTCTCCTACAGTATGTCAGACCTGAACTTCAAGCAGCTTGCTCCAGTTAGGCTTCAGGAAGTAGCGCATCCCATTCTTGGCCCCGGGAAGCTGGACATTGTTGATGAGCAAGGCGAACAGAATGAAGTATGGGAACGTGGCTGTGAAATAAACAACCTAAAGCACAGAGAGTGAGAAGAAAAAATCAGTAAGTATATTATTAGTTTAAATGTATTGTATTTATTTGGTATTTTATTAGGATCCCCATTAGCTACAACCAAGCTGCAGCTACTCTTCCACACAACACATATAAGATGACATAATACATAACATTAATAGACAATTACAGCTGAAGGAGAGAACTACATAAAATGACATTATACATAACATTAATATACAGGTACAGAACTACATCGTTTTGGGGGGGGGAATTTGTTCTCCCCGCGCTGCTTACGACTATTTATGTCTTCTCATACAGGAGTAATAAAGCCCCAGTGCACTAATGTTGTGGAAAAAATACATTATGATTTATCAGGGGGTGCTGCAGCACCCTCAGCACCCCTACTTCCCGCGGCTATGGATGTTACTGAGGACTATTTATGTCTTCTCATACAGAAGTAATAGAAAATAATGTAAATGCACCAATTCCTCCACAGTTTTCACCCTAGCAACCATGCCATTCAGCTCAAAAATGAGCTACAGATGGAGATTCCTCCCCGCTAAGGCTTCAATTCAATCCTTCACCTCACCTCACCAACCTTGTAGGAGATTCCTCCAGCTAAAGTTTCAATTTAATCCTTCATTTTAGCTACATACACTACCGGTAAAAAGTTTTAGAACACCTACTCATTCAAAGGTTTTTCTTTATTTTTACTTTTTCTACATTGTAGAATAATAGTGAAGACATCAGAACTATGAAATAACACATATGGAATCATGTAGTAACCAAAAAAAGTGTTAAACAAATCACTCTTCTTCTTCGTCAAATAGCCCTTACACAGCCTGCAGGTGTGTTTGGTCATTGTCCTGTTGAAAAACAAATGATAGTCCCACTAAGCCCAAACCTGATGGGATGGCGTATCACTGCAGAATGCAGTGGTAGCCATGCTGGTTAAGTGTGCCTTGAATTCTAAATAAATCACAGACAGTGTCACCAGCAAAGCACCCCCATACCATAACACCTCCTCCTCCATGCTTTACAGTGGGAAATAAACATGCGGAGATCATCCGTTCCCCCACACCGCGTCTCACAAAGACAACCAAAAATCTCCAAATTTCCACCGGTCTAATGTCCATTGCTCATGTTTCTTGGCCCAAGCAAGTCTCTTCTTCTTATTGGTGTCCTTTAGTAGTGGTTTCTTTGCAGCAATTCGACCATGAAGGCCTGATTCACGCAGTCTCCTCTGAACATTTGATGTTGAGATGTGTCTGTTACTTGAACTCTGTGAAGCATTTATTTGGGCTGCAATTTCTGAGGCTGGTAACTCTAATGAACTTATCCTCTGCAGCAGAGGTAACTCTGGGTCTTCCATTCCTGTGGCGGTCCTCATGAGAGTCAGTTTCATCATTTACATTTTACATTTTAGACATTTAGCAGACGCTCTTATACAGAGCGACTTACAGTTAGTGAGTGCATTCATTTTTTATTTAAAAAAACAAAATCATACTGGCCCCCCGTGGGAATCGAACCCACAACCCTGGCGTTGCAAGCGCCATGCTCTACAAACTGAGCTACACGGGGCCCATAGCGCTTGATGTTTTTTTGCGACTGCACTTGAAGAAACTTTGAAAGTCCTTGAAATGTTCCGTATTGACTGACCTTCATGTCTTAAAGTAATGATGGACTGTCATTTCTCTTTGCTTATTTCAGCTGTTCTTGCCATAATATGGACTTGTCTTTTACCATATAGGGCTATCTTCTGTATACCCCCCCTACCTTGTCACAACACAACTGATTGGCTCAAACGCATTAAGGAAAGAAATTCCACAAATTAACTTTTAAGAAGGCACACCTGTTAATTGAAATGCATTCCAGGTGACTACCTCATGAAGCTGGTTGAGAGAATGCCAAGAGTGTGCAAAGCTGTCATCAAGGCAAAGGGTGGCTACTTGAAGAATCTCAAATATAAAATATTTTTGGTTACTACATGATTCCATATGTGTTATTGCATAGAAAATAGTAAAAATAAAGAAGAACCCTTGAATGAGTAGGTGTTTGAAACTTTTGACCGGTAGTGTATGTGGACTTTTTAAGAGATCCATCACTCCACTATGTTCAATAAATTGAACAGTCATCATCAGATTGGTGCTTCTATGAAGTCTTTCACACCCTGCTCATTGCAATGAGCTACAGATGGGAGTTTCCTCCCCACTAAGGCTTCAATTTAATCCTTCACCTCAGCAACCGTGTTGTAGTTTTCTGCAGCTTAAGTTTCAATTTAATCCTTCTCCTTAGCTACATACGTGAACTTTTTAGAGATCCATCACTCCACTCCGTTCAATAAATTAAACAGAGTCATCATATCATCAGATGGGGTTCACTTACGTCCTTCGCCCTGTCTTGTGCATAGAAATGAACTAAACCAAACATTTGCTGTGTTACAGTCTACTGCCCATAAAGGGTTAACTGAGGTAAAGTGTAATGGTTTGCAGTCTACCGCCCGTAAAGAGGTAGGTAAGGTATAGTGCGCGTAGCCTTTGGTTCTCTTATGGAGTTTCCTCTGGTTCTCTTATGGAGTTTCCTCCGGTTCTCTTATGGAGTTTCCTCCGGTTCTCTTATGGAGTTTCCTCCGGTTCTCTTATGGAGTTTCCTCCGGTTCTCTTATGGAGTTTCCTCCGGTTCTATTAAGGAGTTTCCTCACGTTCTCATAAACGTGTTTTGTATTTCCATTTTGCACCACACTCACACCCAGCAGCATCCACCAGTCACACACAAAATAAGAATACACTTTCATACACTTCAATAAAACTTTGCTCTACTGACTTACATCAGTAAGCAGATCATATGAAGCAGGATGTCCTTACTCTACTGAGGCTTTGCTTACAATTGCTTTCTTTGAGTAGGCCATGATATCCTGATGCCAAGGGCACATCTTATCTATAACTTTAACCCAAACACCCGATGTGTTCGGGAAGGAGATGCTACAGCTATTTAGGTCAGAGGCGTTGTGCTGTGATGTGCTGTTTTATTCGTTTTTTAAAGCTTTAGGGACTTTGAAGAGACCTTTAGTTGCATGCCTTGTGGAATATGAATGTTTGTCAGAGCTACACTATATATACAAAAGTATGTGGACACCCTTTCAAATTAGTGGATTTGGCTATTTCATTTACATTTTAGTCATTTAGCAGACGCTCTTATCCAGAGCGACTTACAGGAGCATTTAGGGTTAAGTGCCTTGCTTAAGGGCACATCGACAGATTTTTCACCTAGTCGGCCCGGGGATTAGAACCAGCGACCTTTCGGTTACTGGCACAACGCTCTTACCCACTAAGCTACCTGCCACCCACTAAGCTACCTGCCATTTCAGTCACGCCAGTTGCATAAAATTGAGCACACAGCCATGCAATCTTCATAGACAAACATTGGCAGTAGAATGGCCTCACAGAAGAGCTGACTTTCAACGTGGCACCGTCATAGGATGCCACCTTTCCAACAAGTCAGTTCGTCAAATTTCTGCCCTGCTAGAACTGCCCCGGTCAACTGTAAGTGCTGTTATTGTGAAGGGGAAACGTCTAGGAGCAACAACGGCTCAGCCGCCAAGTGGTAGGCCACACAAGCTCACAGATCTAGACCGCTGAGTGCTTAGGTGTGTAAAAATCATCTGTCTTCGGTTGCAACACTCACTACCGAGTTCCAAACTGCCTTTGGAAGCAATGTCAGCACAATAACTTTTCATTGGGAGCTTCACGAAATGGGTTTCCATGGCCGAGCAGCCGCACACAAGCCTAAGATCACCATGCGCAATGCCAAGCGTCGGCTGGAGTGGTGTAAAGCTCGCCGCCATTGGACTCTGGAGCAGAGGAAACGTGTTCTCTGGAGTGATGAATCACGCTTCAACATCTGGCAGTCCGACGGACGAATCTGGGTTTGGTGGATGCCAGGAGAATGCTACCTGCGCCAATGCATAGTGCCAACTGTAAAGTTTGGTGGAGGAATAATGGTCTGGGGCTGTTTTTCATGGTTCAGGCTAGGCCCCTTAGTTCCAGTGAAGGGAAATCTTAACGCTACAGCATACAATGACATTCTAGTCGATTCTGTGCTTCCAACGTTGTGGCAACAGTTTGGGGAAGGCCCTTTCCTGTTTCAACAATGACAAGCGAGGTCCAGAAAAGGTTTGTTGAGATCGGTGTGGAAGAACTTTACTAGCCTACACAGAGCCCTGACCTCAACCCCATCTAACACCTTTGGGATTAATTGGAATGCCGACTCTGAATGGAAGCAAGTCCCCGCAGCAATGTTCCAACGTCTAGTGGAAAGCCTTCCCAGAAGAGTGGAGGTGGTTATAGTAGCAAAGGGGGGACCAACTCCATAATGCCCATGATTTTGGAATAAGAAGTTCAACAAGCAGGTGTCCACATACTTTTGATGTCCACCCTCTGTGGAAAGGGTTCTATATGGAACCCAAAAGGGTTCTACTTGGAAACAAAATGCTTCTACCTGGAAGCAACAAGGGTTATTCAAAGGGTTATCCTATGGGAACAGCCGAAGAACCCTTTTAGGTTCTAGAAAGCATTTTTTTTTTAAGAGTGTACTGCTCTAAGGAGGACTAACAATAAGTAGCTGCTGTTGTGAGGGAAGAGAATGCACTCTGACCTTGCCAGTGGATTTGACGCCTTTGAAGATGCATAAGTAGACAATGACCCAGGCCAGGATGAGGATGCCAAACAGCTCCCAGCGTAGTCCTCCTGCCTCCTCAATACCATTGGTTATCTCCAGAAGCCTGTGACTGAGAGAGGAAGGAAGGGTCAGGATGGGAAACAAAGCTAAAGAAACCTTCATAGCTTATCATACTGTTATCATTCAATAACACAAAAGCCCTGACTTTACAGTAATCTGTCCTCCTGCTTCAATTCACATCCAGCTTGGAGTTTTCATTACTTTTCTCACCATATGATTATCCAAAGAGAGTACAAACCCTCTGCGATAAAACAAGCTATAACAATAACACCAAGAGTCCTGAGCCCTACCCATGCCCTCGACTTTCATGCCCTACCACTACGTCAATAAACATTTTATTAAATGAAGATTCCCAATGAGAGTTCAACCTTTATTAACCAACTCAAAAAGACAGCCAGAAGTTTGTTGAATTCCCAATGTGTTATTACTGCTTTCAACCATCTAAAAGTACAACCAAATTCCAATGGAAAAACAATGTCTGATTTTTGGTTTAGTGATCATCTAAATGTGTTATCATTGCGCTTTCAACCATTTAAAAGCACAACAAAGTTCAAATGGGAATACAATATAGTCAGATATTTTGTATTAATACAACAACTCAATGTGTTATAACTGTGCTTCATCTACTATCACAACCAAATGACCTGGATTTCAGTTGAAATTAAATTAAAAGTACATAGTGCAAGTGATCAATGCTGTTCAAGATTCTGCTATCTTTGCATGCTATCTTGAACATGCACGCTTTCTATGATCACATAAAATATACATTTATAGTTACATTAGGCTAACCTCAAAATGTGGCCATGGATGTGTTACTCATTTAAAGGTTGAATAACTACTGTTACATTCGTTTGTAAGCTAGCCCTAACTTTAGGATATTTACTGTATTACAAAAATATTATTGAATTGTGTTTGGTTGACAATGAATCCAAATGTTAACATTTAAAGAATATCTAATGCTTGAAAAGTTTCATCTCAGCCACTGGTTTAATCCTATTCTTTAACTTTTAATTTTGGTTTAGTTGGAGATGTAAATCCAACATGTAATTTGTTAACAAGTTAATAGGCTATTTACTGTATGGCAAAAGTGATATTGAAATGTGTTTGGTTGTCAACAAATTCCAGTTTGTCTATAAGTTAATAATTATATGTTGGATTCACGTCTCCATCTCAACCAATAATCCAAGTTAAAGAACAGGACTAAATTAAATCAAACGTTATTTAAAGTGCATTTAAAGTTAGATTTAATTAGATTTACTGGAATTAAAGCCAGACTAACTCAGTGGCACAGATGGAACTATCCAAGCAGAAAATACATCTCCTTCAAATGTTGATATTTGGTTGCGTTGACAACTAAACACAATTCAATATCCAGTTTGTCTATAAATTAATAATTTATATGTTGGATCACGTCTCCATCTCAACCAAAACAATCGATGTTTAAGAATAGGATAAAATCTAAATCAACCTTTAAATGCACTTTAAATAAAGTTTGATTTGATTTAGTCCTATTCTTTAACTTAGATTGTTGGTTGAGATGAAGACGTATTAATGATTAACTTGAAGATTACATTTCAAATCAACAAAAGCTTGAAACCGTAGGCCTATATTTATTGTTTATTTTTAGTTGAACAATAGCTGCTGATGACTTTGCAAATTCTATATAGGCCTAAATAATATAATTGGTGATATGAATTATAAAGTATGGTAACATTTCATTTGCTCTGTTAAACCTACCGTTCTGAAATGACTTTGATAGCAACAGTGAATATATTTAGTTATTAAGAGTTCTCTCAATAATCATTCTCACAATAGCACATTGGTAGTAGTCAGTGACAAATATAAAAGCTAAGCATGGCTGGGCTTGGTTAAAACCATAGATGGGCGACCAAATTAATAGCTGTAGATAAACTCTTCAGTAGGAGGTGCTGCACAGCCTAATGTTTTTTTATTTTTATAGTGGATATACATTTGAAGATATGACGTTGTTTCAAAGGTACAAATTCAACATATTTAATACAAGGTTTGTCAATGTTGAAAATTGGTTACCATTAGGACCTAATCCTGTGGTTGAAATTTCACCCTCAAAACAACAGTTAACGTTGATTACTTTTTGCAAATCAAATGTATTTTAAACAGATTCCACGTCACAATACGTTGACAAATTACATTGAAACAATGTCAATTCAACCAGTTTGTGCCCAGTTGGACGGTGCTTACTCAAAGTACTGCTGACTGGCTGATTGCAGGTGGGTGGCGTTTCCAGGGAAACCGCTGGAGCAGTTACCCACAGCATTCCAGGTGTTGTTGCAGGACTGCCAGGGAAGGTTGGCTCGGAATGAGTTGAAGAAGTAGTAGAGCGCCCAGCTCATGAGAACGTTGTAGTAGGTGCAGAGCACAAAGGAGATGACAACTGTGGCAATGCCCACACCTGTAGAGCGACAGGGAGGGCAAAGGGGACAAAGTAAGATACCTTACAGTGGTGATGGCCAAGCAGCAGTAGCTACTTTCTCCTCTGGTGTCTCTTGTATATGGGCCTCCATCGGCAGTGTACTGAACTGTATGTGGATCTGTAAAGGTAGGCCTGGGTAAACAATGGTAGTGCTCCCATTAACAATTAGCGCTGGACAATTAATTTTTTAAGATACTGGACAAAGAAGGTACACTTCCAGTTAAAGTGTAGTACTAGGATAAATTCATCCAGCCAGCATGTGTGAGGTTCCAAGAAAGATGAATAGCTGCTATGGTAGGGTTTTAGACATGCATGTGGCTACAATTCAACTAACCTAATGTAGCAGGCGTAAAATAAATGCCTGAGCGGCGTTTCTATCTTTTTTGTCGGGGGAGGTTCTCTTCTGCACTGTTCAACCAATCCAGTAAATGTGGAGGAGGAGTTAAGATGGAGTGTCTCCCAAAAGCTGAAGTCACGTCACAGGCGCTCTTTTCCATTTCCCCTTAAAACCGGAAGCATCCGGTTGTTACCGACCCGCTGAGTGTGCAATCCAACAAACACTTTCCAGGAAAGCCAAAGCTCAAGAACAATAAGTCCTTAGAGCATGTTACAAATTTATTACATGGCGGGCTGAGTGTCTGCGGGTTTTTGCTCCTCCCTTGTACTTTATTAATTGAGGTCACTAATTAGTAAAGAACTCCCCTCACCTGGTTGTCTAGGTCTTAATTGAAAGGAAAACCCCCAAAAAACAGCAGACACTAAGCCCTACATGGAATGAGTGACACCCCTGCCTTAGAGCTTTCTCAAATATGTTTTTTTTGAAAGGTTCAGTAACAGGACCCATTCAAAACAATAAAAACCAGAGGTGGGAAGGGAACGCAACATTGGCCATAACCGGGTCACAACTAAATAGGCCAGCAGTTCCTAACTTAGAATAATTCCACTCTATTTTGTGGGAACTGAAGAAGAGTCATATGTGGACATCCTGTCCAGGCCTTCTGGCATCTGTGGATATATTGAGTTGGGATTTAATTTGCAACACAGTCCTTCAACAAGAGGACTATTTATATATATATATATATATATATATATATATATATATACACATATACAGTGGGGAGAACAAGTATTTGATACACTGCCAATTTTGCAGGTTTTCCTACTTACAAAGCATGTAGAGGTCTGTCATTTTTATCATAGGTACACTTCAACTGTGAGAGACGGAATCTAAAACAAAAATCAAGAAAATCACATTGTATGATTTTTAAGTAATTAATTTGCATTTTATTGCATGACATAAGTATTTGATACATCAGAAAAGCAGAACTTAATATTTGGTACAGAAACCTTTGTTTGCAATTACAGAGATCATACGTTTCCTGTAGGTCTTGACCAGGTTTGCACACACTGCAGCAGGGATTTTGGCCCACTCCTCCATACAGACCTTCTCCAGATCCTTCAGGTTTCGGGGCTGTTGCTGGGCAATACAGACTTTCAGCTCCCTCCAAAGATTTTCTATTGGGTTCAGGTCTGGAGACTGGCTAGGCCACTCCAGGACCTTGAGATGCTTCTTACGGAGCCACTCCTTAGTTGCCCTGGCTGTGTGTTTCGGGTCGTTGTCATGCTGGAAGACCCAGCCACAACCCATCTTCAATGCTCTTACTGAGGGAAGGAGGTTGTTGGCCAAGATCTCGCGATACATGGCCCCATCCATCAACCCCTCAATACGGTGCAGTCGTCCTGTCCCCTTTGCAGAAAAGCATCCCAAAGAATGATGTTTCCACCTCCATGCTTCACGGTTGGGATGGTGTTCTTGGGGTTGTACTCATCCTTCTTCTTCCTCCAAACATGGCGAGTGGAGTTTAGACCAAAAAGCTCTATTTTTGTCTCATCAGACCACATGACCTTCTCCCATTCCTCCTCTGGATCATCCAGATGGTCATTGGCAAACTTCAAATGGGCCTGGACATGCGCTGGCTTGAGCAGGGGGGCCGTGCGTGCGCTGCAGGATTTTAATCCATGACGGCGTAGTGTATTACTAATGGTTTTCTTTGAGACTGTGGTCCCAGCTCTCTTCAGGTCATTGACCAGGTCCTGCCGTGTAGTTCTGGGCTGATCCCTCACCTTCCTCATGATCATTGATGCCCCACGAGGTGATATCTCGCATGGAGCCCCAGACCGAGGGTGATTGACCGTCATCTTGAACTTCTTCCATTTTCTTCCAGTTGTTGCCTTCTCACCAAGCTGCTTGCCTATTGTCCTGTAGCCCATCCCAGCCTTGTGCAGGTCTACAATTTTATCCCTGATGTCCTTACACAGCTCTCTGGTCTTGGCCATTGTGGAGAGGTTGGAGTCTGTTTGATTGAGTGTGTGGACAGGTGTCTTTTATACAGGTAACGAGTTGAAACAGGTGCAGTTAATACAGGTAATGAGTGGTGAACAGGAGGGCTTCTTAAAGAAAAACTAACAGGTCTGTGAGAGCCGGAATTCTTACTGGTTGGTAGGTGATCAAATACTTATGTCATGCAATGAAATGCAAATTAATTACTTAAAAATCAAACAATGTGATTTTCTGGATTTTTGTTTTCGATTCCGTCTCTCACAGTTGAAGTGTACCTATGATAAAAAAGTACAGACCTCTACATGCTTTGTAAGTAGGAAAACCTGCAAAATCGGCAGTGTATCAAATACTTGTTCTCCCCACTGTATATATATATATACAGTGCTATGAAAAAGTATTTGCCCCCTTTCTAATTTTCTCTACTTTTGCTTATTTGTGATACTGAATGTTATCAGATCTTCAACCAAAACCTAATATTAGATAAAGGGAACATAAGTGAACAAATAACACAACAATTACATATTTTTTTCATTTATTTCATAAACAAAGTTATGCAACACCCAATTCCCCTGTGTGAAAAAGTAATTGCCCCCTTACACTCAATAACTGGTTGTGCCACCTTTAGCTGCAATGACTCCAACCAAATGCTTCCTGTAGTTGTTGATCAGTCTCTCACGTCGCTGTGGACGAATTCTGGCCCACTCTTCCATGCAGAACTGCTTTAACTCAGTGATGTGTGGGTTTTCAAGCATTAACTGCTCGTTTCTGCCACAACATCTCAATTGGGATTAGGTCTGGACTTAGACTAGGCCATTCGAAAACTTCCAATTTGTTGCTTTTTAGCAATTTTCATGTAGACTTGATTGTGTGTTGTGTGTTCCTTCTATTAAGGCAAGTCGTCCAGGTCCTGAGGCAGCAAAGCATCCCCAAACCATCACACCACCACCACCATGCTTGACCTTTGGTATGATGTTCTTACTGTGGAATGCAGAGTTTGGCTTTCGCCAGGCATTACTGGAACCATGTCGTCCAAAAAGTTATACTTTTGAATCATCTGTCCATAGAACGTTCTTCCAAGAGTCTTGATGATCATCCAGGTGATTTTTGGCAAACTTGAGTCAACTTTTTGGACGAGATGGGTCCCATTATGCCTGGCGAAAACCAAACACTGCATTCCACAGTAAGAACATCATACCAAAGGTCAAGCATGGTGGTGGTGGTGTGATGGTTTGGGGATGCTTTGCTGCCTCAGGACCTGGACGACTTGCCTTAATAGAAGGAACCATGAATTCTGCTCTGTATCAGAGAATTCTACAGGAGAATGTCAGACCATCCATCTGTGAGCTGAAGCTGAAGCGCAGCTGGGTCATGCAGCAAGACAATGATCCAAAACACACAATCAACTCTACATGGAAATTGCTAAAAAGCAACAAATTGGAAGTTTTGGAATGGCGTAGTCAAAGTCCAGACCTAATCCCAATTGAGATGTTGTGGCAGGACAAGAAACGAGCAGTTCATGCTTGAAAACCCACACGTCACTGAGTTAAAGCAGTTCTGCATGGAAGAGTGGGACAAAATTTGTCCACAGCGACGTGAGAGACTGATCAACAACTACAGGAAGCATTTGGTTGGAGTCATTGCAGCTAAAGGTGGCACAACCAGTTATTGAGTGTAAGGGGGCAATTACTTTTAAACACAGGGGAATTGGGTGTTGCATAACTTTGTTTATGAAATAAATATGTAATTGTTGTATTATTTGTTCACTATGTTCCCTTTATCTAATATTAGGTTTTGGTTGAAGATTGGAGTATCTGTCCATAGGACCACTTTAAGCCATACACTCCACAGAGCTGGGCTTTACGGAAGAGTGGTCAAATAAAAGCCATTGCTTAAAGAAAAAAATAAGCAAACACGTTTGGTGTTCGCCAAAAGGCATGTGGGAGACTCCCCAAACATATGGAAGAAGGTGCTCTGGTCAGATGAGACTAAAATTGAGCTTTTTGGCCATCAATGAAAACGCTATGTCTGGTGCAAACCCAACACCTCTCATCACCCCGAGAACACCAAAAAGGTGGCTCTACAAAGTATTGACTTTGGGAGGGTGAATAGTTATGCACACTCAAGTTCTGTTTTTTTTGTCTTATTTCTTGTTTCACAATAAAACATATTTTGCATCTTCAAAGTGGTATGCATGTTGTGTAAATCAAATGATACAAACCCCCTCAATTTTAATTCCAGGTTGTAAGGTAACAAAATAGGAAAAATGCCAAGGGGGGTGAATACTTTCGCAAGCCACTGTATCTGCGGAGTCTCGAAACATATTCCAATCATCCCTAACAAAGCAGTCCTGCAGCATAACCTCTGATTCTGGTGACCATTTCTCAATGGAACGAGTCACAGGTACTTCCTGTTTGAGCTTCTGCTTGTAAAACAGAAAGCAGGAGTACGGAGTCATGATCTGATTTGCCGAATGGCGGACGAGGGAGGGCCTTGTATGCTTGCTTGTGGGTAGAATAACAGTGGTCTAGGGCTTTATCGCTCCTAGTGGTGAAGGAGACGTGTCCTGTCCGCACGGTTAGTGGAGAATCCATCGAGTTGCATAGCCATCTTGTCCGAGAGCCATGTTTCAGAAAAGCAGAGAATATTGCAGTTTCTAGAGTCCCATTGGTAGCAAATCCGCGATCTGAGGTGGATGTGGGCGTGCTCACCCCACCGTTTCCTGTAGTCCACTTATTATCAAGTGACTGGCCAGTAGAAAATGCAGGGATGCAGTGGCCGGTTTTCCCTTCACCTTAATCTCTCCAGGATGTCTCTTGCCTCTGTAACGCCGGCGTTTCCTCTTGGGTAGCCCGAAAATTGGGTCGGAATTACAGAAATAGCCCAGGGCAGATGAGTCGAAATCGAAGTCGGAATTGAGGTACGTAACTGCAGATCTGATGTTGAAAGTTCTTGTCGGTTGTAAGAAATTATAGTAGATACATTTAGTGAAAATAAAGTAAAAATAAATGGCAAAGTTGGGTTGGTGTCACGCTCGTGGATTGACGGCTCGGACCAAGGTGCAGCGTGGTAGGCGAACATTTTAATTCAATAAATGAACACAGACCAAACAACAAAATACACACAAACGTAAAGTACTGCAGGCTACAAAGCCCCTACACAAAACCAAGATCCCACAAACTAAGGTGGGAAAAAGGCTGCCTAAGTATGATCCCCAATCAGAGACAACGATAGACAGCTGCCTCTGATTGGAAACCATACCCGGCCAACAAAGAAATAGAAAAACTAGAATGCCCACCCAAATCACACCCTGACCTAACCAAATAGAGAATAAAAGGGATCTCTAAGGTCAGGGCGTGACAGTTGGAGCTTGCAAAAAGGCAGCCATCCAGTATGGCGCCATCTTGAGTAAGCTTAAGTCAAGTTTGGTGTCTCACAAAATAAAATATGTTGGCATTGTTAGCAGAGAAAGAATTATGGAATGCTGCTGACAATATGGAGTGGTGGGCTGGAAAACACCTCTATGTCAACACAATGATGGAGCCCACTCTAACCCCACTGATCTCCTGGATCAGTTGGAACTACTACACGTGGTACACCATAATCCTCTCTTCTTTTGTCATCCATCCCAGAGTTCGCTCTTTCCCTGCACACCGCTTATTTATTGGCTCAACCGAACACACCCAGAGTGGCGTAATGGAGTTTGCATTCTCCCTGTCAAAACGGGTTTAATCTACAGTGTTCAATAACAACCCAGCACCGCTATACTGCAGACGAGGAAGAATTCAGTGGGAGTGGTCCAAAACATTGTAACATTTGAAGAATTTCTTAATTTTATGTACTGTGATTTAAGTTACATTAATAATGTGAATTGTAAGTAAGGGATCAGGGGTTGATCTCCAAATGTTCAGTTACTGTTATCATTATTTTGTCAAGCAATAACTGAGTAAAATTTGGGGCTGATATTGCCAGCAAGGAAAACAAATTGGCTGGGTTTACGATTTGAGAAACACAAAGGCTCTTCTGATGCAATGCTACTCGTACACCTATTATTCAAATGTTAACCATTTGTTTCCCTGTGTAGATTCTGCTACTGCACCTGTAAAACTGCTAAGTCATGGTGATTTCACCTGACATTCCCAACAACAAAATAGGCCCATAGGTTATCTGATTGTGTTTAAGAAGAACGGGTTCCAACAGATTGAATTAACAGTGCATTTTTTATGTGCATTTATATGCTTTATACGCCATTGTAGTGATGTGTCGTTTTAATGTCATATGTTGAACATACTTTTACTGTCTGTCTAGAATGTTGAAATGTAATGGACTACTGAGTTCCTCCAAGCGCTCTCTCTCTCTCTAAGACAAAGGATCATCAAAGTGGCACATCACACCTAGGTACGATACCATGTGACCTCACAGGACTACAAAAGGACTCTGCTGTCTCCCCCTTTTAGCCTCTTATCCTGCTGGACCTTTCTCGATGAGGGAGAAGAACCTCCATCTTCAGTAGGCTGACCACAGGGCCTGGTCCTTCGCCTTTAAATGGCAAGAACTGGTGAACTGATAAATTAGGGAAAGTACCATTTAGGGAATAGTACCTGTAATCCAGTACAGAAATTGGGAAGGAAGAGCCCATGCACTAAACAGTCTCAGAAGGAGTTTTCATTTAAGCTAACCTTCTTCAAAGAAAGAAGGAGAAGACAATTTAGAGCACAGCCTCTACAACCCAAAGGAGCAGCCCACGAGGGACCATCCAAACTCAGAGGAAAGGAGCAAGAAACCACCACCAAGGAACCCCTCAACTCAGGACAAAGGAGGACACACTGCCATCTTTCCTTTGTTCACCTCCATGCGGCCTAACCAGAGCCAAGGACAGACTTTGTTCACAGACAGTGTATCACATATTAATTCAGATATATTGAGGTCTCGCTTCTTGTCTTTCTATTTCCTACCTTTTCATGATCACTAATTATGTTTGCAAATATTTTGATTAGAGTTATTATACACTACATGACCAAAAGTATGAGGACAGCTGCTCATCGAACATCTCATTCTAAAATCATGGACATTAATATGGAGTTGGTCCCCCCTTTGCTGCTATAACAGCCTCCACTCTTCTGGGAAGGCTTTCCACTAGATATTGGAACATTGCTGCGGGGACTTGCTTCCATTCAGTCACAAGAGCATTAGTGAGGTTGGGCACTGATGTTGGGCGATTAGGCCTGGCTCGCATTCGGTGTTCTAATTCATCCCAAAGGTGTTCGATGGGGTTGAGGTCAGGGCTCTATGCAGGCAAGTCAAGTTCTTCCACACCGATCTCGTCAAACCATTTCTGTATGGACCTCGCTTTGTGCACGGGGGCATTGTTATGCTGAAACAGGAAAGGGCCTTCCCCAAACTGTTGCCACAAGCAGGAAGCACAGAATCGTATAGAATGTCATTGTATGCTGTAGCGGCACTATGCATTGGGGCAGGTAGTGTTCTCCTGGCATCCACCAAAACCAGATTCGTCCGTCGGACTGCCAGATGGTGAAGCGTGATTCATCAATCCAGAGAACGCGTTTCTACTGCGCCAGAGTACAATGGCGGCGAGCTTTACACCACTCCAGCTTGTGTGCTGCTGCTCAGCCATGGAGCCATTCTTGTGGTGACGTTGCTTCCAGAGGCAGTTTGAAACTCGTAGCGAGTGTTGCAACAGCGAGTGTTGCCTCAGTACTCGGCGGTCCCGTTCTGTGAGCTTGTGTGGCCTACCACTTCGCAGCTGAGCCATTGTTGCTCCTAGACGTTTCCACTTCACAATAACAGCACTTACAGTTGACCGGGGCAGCTGTAGCAGGGCAAACTGACTTGTTGGAAAGGTGGCATCATATGACGGTGCCACGTTGAAAGTCACTGAGCTCTTTTGTAAGGCCAGTGTTTGTCTATGGAGATTGCATGGCTGTGTGCTAGATTTTATATATCTGTCAGCAACGGGTGTGGCTGAAATAGCCGAATCCACTAATTTGAAGGGTTGTCCACATACTTTTGTATATATAGTGTCTGTTGAATGTATAAATAACTTGTGTTTGTCTTGTTATTCTCCAATTCCAATTTATTCTCAAATAATTCATACCTTCAGATTGATCAATTTATTACTATTGTTCTGATTTTGGTCAGCCTTCTTAGAAGACCAATTCTGTCTGAAAGGACTGGTGAACTGGACTGGACTGGACTGATGAAGGACTGGTTCACCATGAATCATTTCATAGTAATAAGAGTAGACACTACCTTACACCATTTACATTTTCAAATAATTAACTAAGTATGAAGGGCCTATTTTGTGCGATCGAGGTTCAATGTCGAAGCAAAAAGGCTGAATCTTCCAAAGCTCTGCTCATTAAACACAACAAATGACGATTTTGTTTGTCTATATAAATCCATGCACATACAGTGGAGAAAAAAAGTATTTAGTCAGCCACCAATTGTGCAAGTTCTCCCACTTAAAAAGATGAGAGAGGCCTGTAATTTTCATCATAGGTACACGTCAACTATGACAGACAAAATGAGAAAAAAAATCCAGAAAATCACATTGTAGGATTTTTAATGAATTTATTTGCAAATTATGGTGGAAAATAAGTATTTGGTCAATAACAAAAGTTTCTCAATACTTTGTTATATACCCTTTGTTGGCAATGACACAGGTCAAACGTTTTCTGTAAGTCTTCACAAGGTTTTCACACACTGTTGCTGGTATTTTGGCCCATTCCTCCATGCAGATCTCCTCTAGAGCAGTGATGTTTTGGGGCTGTCGCTGGGCAACACGGACTTTCAACTCCCTCCAAAGATGTTCTATGGGGTTGAGATCTGGAGACTGGCTAGGCCACTCCAGAACCTTGAAATGCTTCTTACGAAGCCACTCCTTCGTTGCCCGGGCGGTGTGTTTGGGATCATTGTCATGCTGAAAGACCCAGCCACGTTTCATCTTCAATGCCCTTGCTGATGGAAGGAGGTATTCACTCAAAATCTCACGATACATGGCCCCATTCATTCTTTCCTTTACACGGATCAGTCATCCTGGTCCCTTTGCAGAAAAACAGCCCCAAAGCATGATGTTTCCACCCCCATGCTTCACAGTAGGTATGGTGTTCTTTGGATGCAACTCAGCATTCTTTGTCCTCCAAACACGACGAGTTGAGTTTTTACCAAAAAGTTATATTTTGGTTTCATCTGACCATATGACATTCTCCCAATCCTCTTCTGGATCATCCAAATGCACTCTAGCAAACTTCAGACGGGCCTGGACATGTACTGGCTTAAGCAGGGGGACACGTCTGGCACTGCAGGATTTGAGTCCCTGGCGGCGTAGTGTGTTACTGATGGTAGGCTTTGTTACTTTGGTCCCAGCTCTCTGCAGGTCATTCACTAGCCCCCCCCTAATTTCCTAATAATTGCTCCCACAGTTGATTTCTTCAAACCAAGCTGCTTACCTATTGCAGATTCAGTCTTCCCAGCCTGGTGCAGGTCTACAATTTTGTTTCTGGTGTCCTTTGGTCTTGGCCATAGTGGAGTTTGGCGTGTGACTGTTTGAGGTTGTGGACAGGTGTCTTTTATACTGATAACAAGTTCAAACAGGTGCCATTAATACAGGTAACGAGTGGAGGACAGAGGAGCCTCTTAAAGAAGAAGTTACAGGTCTGTGAGTGCCAGAAATCTTGCTTGTTTGTAGGTGACCAAATACTTATTTTCCACCATAATTTGCAAATAAATTCATTAAAAATCCTACAATGTGATTTTCTGGATTTTTTTTTCTCAATTTGTCTGTCATAGTTGACGTGTACCTATGATGAAAATTACAGGCCTCTCTCATCTTTTTAAGTGGGAGAACTTGCACAATTGGTGGCTGACTAAATACTTTTTTCCCCCACTGTACATACACACACACACACACACACAATTCCCCAACCTCTGAGGAATTACAAGACACATCTCAGGGACACCAGGATATCAAGGAGACAATCAGCCAAAACATACAGTACAAGTGAGGCCGCTCGAAATATAAATAAAACAAAGCAAATCTTGGTCTAACAAATAAAATACAACATGTGCACCCAAACCAGAGGGTTTTTAGACATAAAGCATTTTGCAAAGGAAGAACTGTCAGCTCAGTTTGAGCTGCTGTGAAACTGGAGAGAACCATGAACCATCAAACATAGTTGTATAGAATGTGAGATTATGAGTTTGGTGTATGATCAAATGTATGACAAGCTCAACCACAGAAGTGAAAAATTATATATTACTCTATGGAATTACAAAATGACAAATTACATTACAAATACAACCCACAGATAAAGATACAATGTTGGGTCAGGAGAGGAATGGGGTAGAGGATTTTACGATGATACATTCATAAACTACTAAGTAAGTATACTGTAGGACATTAGTCCAGAGTGAAAATTGGGTTGGTTGAGCAGGGGAGAAGTGGGAGAACTGATGACAGAAATATCAGTTACCATGTGTTGTATAGTAATATACATTAAAAATATATATACAGAAAGAACTACCTGCTTTTGGCCCTCGCTTAGCACAGAGCCATTACCAGGCTGAAATGAGCGATAAATCAAGGGACGGACCCAAAAGTTTTGACCGGGTAGACTATCTCTGTCTTTGAGGAGATAAAAAACTATGGAGAAAAAGTCTTCAGTTAGAACAGGTGACAGAATACCTTATTGATTCAAACCCAAAATGATCAATGGCTGTTGATGGCTGGGCTCTTGTACATTGAGGGAGCATTAGGTGAATGCTAGTGTTCTGTAGATCCACACATTCCACAGTCAAAAATAGTGCAATCTTCCAGACTACCAGAGTCAGAGGCCATTTGGTGTTCAAGGGCATTTGGATTTAACCAATCAGAATTATTCAGTATGATTTGAAACATATTCAACTCTCTAAATAGTGAGAGTTTTATTATCTAACAGTGTCCCTACTGGACTGCAGAACGAGATCCAGGCAGAAAGTTTGAAATCTTTAACTTAGATGGAAAGCAGTGCCCTGCAGTTGACACTAGAAATAGAACATACTTTGCTCTCATCTCTCATGTGATAAGTAAAACACTGAGGACTTTGAAGGGATTTGTTTGGAGCTACTGATCCTATAAGCTAATTTGATATGTCAAAAATGAATTTGTTTCAGGGTTTTTTTCTGATACAAATGTTGTGAATTTGTGGATATCAAGAACACATGCTGAATCACCCATATTTGATTCCAAATTAATATTAGAATTGGCTACTGTTATACGTTCAGAATGTACTCCATTTCACTCCTTCAGTAATTTAACGTGTCAGCTCTTAGCCCCCACTGTATCGGAGTAGATCAAAACAACTCTTCCAGAAAAGTATGGGCTAAAGAATTTGAGAAATTAATTCAGGCACTACAATGTAAATTGTACAAGGTCTCAGCCATCAACAAAGCATCTGAAATCATTTGGTTTTGTGACAGATGTTTTATTTAATGAAATCACACTCAATACAATACACATCATTGATTAAACAAGCAGGCACAGGCGGTTCTCAGGATAATGTGTGTTCCTATTACCATAGTCCAGCAAAATGAGGGGGGCATGTCCAGGGGTAATCAAATTAGGTAATTAAATGAGATTATCAAGTGGTTTCAACCATAATTGTAAACATCCGGTTTGTGGGGGACTGATTTGGGGGGTTGGTAATTAGGTTTAGTTATGTTAATTAAGACTCTATAAATTAGGGTGAATTAGGTTTGTGTGTGATTGATGTCTGTTTATATCATATGATGTAATGTCAGGTAGAACATGACCCGGGAGTCTTGATTTATGACCGCAGATGTGAAATCTGTGATTAGAGACTATTTCTATAGAAGGGTGTTTGCACTTACAAGAAGATTATCTTACACATATTAACACATGTAACATGTAAAATATTATTAGAATAAATGTGTAAGATCATTGAAGTTCTCTTGCACATATGAATAATTAATTAATTAATATTAATATAATTATATCCACTGATACTACAGACAACAGTTTTCAAGAAGTTACATTGGTGACGGAAAATGTCAGATACGCAAAGACCTACATCATCACATCTTTCCCATTGTGGTCAGTGAAGCTTATGTTAGGAACTCAGTCCTGCCAGTGACCAATTGACAGGTCTTAATCCTACAGGGCTCCCTGTTAACCTACAAGTGAATATACCACTTATCCCAACAGAGGTGGGGTGAAAAGTTGGAGAAATTGGTATAGGGGAGGTTGGGGTACTTTTCTGAACGGTCTTTTCACTCACGGGATACAGTAGCTCACCCCGAGAAGGGTTAAATCTGCATAAACATTGTGGATTCGCTGTTACCTTAAGACAAGACAGGCCCTCTCTAGACCCCTTTGTAAATAAGGGGTGGTGTGTCTGGACTTCTAGCTGTAGCCTGGTTGTGAGTCTGGGTGGTAGATGTAAATGGGGAGAAAGGGGGTGACATGTTCAAGTGGATGTTGTCGGATGGTACTAATGTTGATAACCTCAAAGTCTGGGTTCACATAGAATTGATTAATAATGTTACCTCAAAATGTAAAATGCATAAGGGTATGTTTACACACAAATACCTGTAAGTACTATGAACATATTACATTAAAAATATTATTAGATCAGATTTAAGGTCACAAAGGATCTCTTTCACACAACTATATCCACCATACATCTGTTTTCTTGAATTAAGGATTATTTTACATCCCATACACTAATTCTAGTAATTTAAATACAGTTTACAGTAGCTTGGTGGTAGTTGAACTAAATTCAAATCTTGATAGTGTTTTCAGTAGTTAATTACTTTTCCCCCCATGTATCGGTGTAGATAACAACTGAAACTACACACTACTTTTTTTGTTGCTAAAATAAAATGTGTGAAGTAGGAATTAAATGTCCTTTATCTTTCGGCATCAGAGCTGCCTAATTTTCATTTGAGTCCATATTGAACTGTTCTTGCTATTTGTAGTCTAAGACATTTCAGATTTAGATGATAATTTATCACAAAGTAGTTTGGATGTAGTGAACAACTTTTTCAAACTGACTTTAGTTAAGTCAATTACATTTTCTTAAGGTTAGCTTTAGTGTAGCTTAACTTCTTCCAGTGTGAAGAAATTGGTAGTTTGGTAAACTATATATTTTCAGAGTAGCTTCCCCGAACACTGACTATATACAGTATACAGTGCATTCGGAAAGTATTCAGACCCCTTCCCTTTTTCACATTTTGTTACATTACAGCCTTATTCTAAAATGGATTAAATTACTTTTTCCCATCATCAATATACACACACAATACCCCATAATGACAAAGTGAAATCAGTTTAGAAACTTTTGCTAATTTATACGTAAAAAAAAAACTGAAATACATTATTTACATTAGTATTCAGACCCTTTGCTATGAGACTCAAAATTGAGCTCAGGTGCATCCTGTTTCCATTGATCATCCTTCAGATGTTTTTAAAACTTGATTGGAGTCCACATGTGGTAAATTCAATTGATTGGACATGATTTGGAAAGGCACACACCTGTCTATATAAGGTCCCACAGTTGAGCAGGCCATGAGGTCGAAGGAATTGTCCGTAGAGCTCTGAGACAGGATTGTGTCGAGGCACAGATCCGGGGAAGGGTACCAAAACATTTCTGCAGCATTGAAGGTCCCCAAGAACACAGTGGCCTCCATCACTCTTAAATGGAAGAAGTTTGGAACCACCTAGACTCGTCCTAGAGCTGGCCGCCCGGTCAAACTGAGCAATCGGGGGAGAAGGGCCTTGATCAGGGTGGTGACAAAGAACCCGATTGTCACTCTGACAGAGCTCCAGAGTTCCTCTTGGGAGATGGGAGAACCTTCCAGAAGGACAACCATCCCTGCAGCACTCCACCAATCAGGATTTTATGGTAGAGTGGCCAGACGGAAGCCACTCCTCAGTAAAAGGCACATGACAGCCCACTTGGAGTTTTCCAAAAGGCACCTAAAGGACTCTCAGACCAAGAGAAACAAGATTCTCTGGTCTGATGAAACCAAGACTGAACTCTTTGGCCTGAATGCCAAGCGTCACGTCTGGAGGTGAAGCATGGTGGTGGCAGCATCATGCTGTGGGGATGTTTTTCAGCGGCGGGGACTGGGAGACTAGTCAGGATCGAGGGAAAGATGAACGGAACAAAAGTACAGAGAGATCCTTGATGAAAACCTGCTCCAGAGCGCTCAGGACCTCAGACTGGGGCGAAGGTTCACCTTCCAACAGGACAATGACCCTAAGCACACAGCCAAGACAACGCAGGAGTGGCTTCGGGACAAGTCTCTGAATGTCCTTGAGTGGCCCAGTCAGAGCCCGGACTTGAACCCGATCGAACATCTCTGGAGAGACCTGCCACTGTGTTCTATATATATGCAGAGATATATCTGTAACTCCCCATGTACTCTCCTAAGATTGTACTTTTCTATACCATGTATCATATGACCGTGTACAAAAAACACTTACATATTCGTTTAGTTCCAGTCAAAACAGCTCATAAAAAGTATGTTAGTGCTATGAACACTTGGTAATTCCTATAATATCCTCCAATATTCTATATGTGCAACTTTATATGGTATTTGGGTTGCTATAAAATTTGGTCTGAAGTAACGTTGAGGATTTGAGCATGCTTTTTGAAGTATCTTGCCATTGGCCCTACCACTCCCATTGTTTCACTAGCAGTGATGCTAATGCTGGCTGAGGGTAAGTAAATAAAGAAAACTAAGCCATATTTTTGGTCATTGTCTCTCGGAATCAATGGATGAATCACTTTGTTAATAAAATTAAGTTTATTCAAAATGTTGGTGTACCACCCCTTTAAATGGCAGTAGTTTTTACCACATAAATATGACAAAAGTTATATTTATTTCAAAATTCAAAAAACTAAATAATAAAGAGTTTACAACTTCTTATAAGTTTAGAATCACTGTCTCTGGTGAATATTGAGAATTGGTTCTCTCTGAAGTTAATCTGATTGTTCAATATTAACATAAAAATTGACATAAAAATGTAAGATAACATTATGAAGTATGGTATTACAATGTTCAACTGCATTATTTCGAAGTATGGTTTAGGAAAATAGCACAACGTTTGATTTCTTATTTAGTATTTTAAAAGAATGCCAGTTAACCGTCAGAACATAGTTAGTATTGGGGTTAGTTTTGTAAAAGCAATACAATGAAGTAACGTGTTCATTATGTCAAATCCATTTCTTTAGAAAAAATCATAACCGCTTAGCCTCAGGGTGTTGTGTAGATATGGGATTTTGATTGTAGCATGTGTTCAGGGCTCTTAATTAAAAAATTTCATTGGTAACACTGGTGCTCTCAACTTTAAAAAGTCAGGAGCACAACATAAAATTTAGGAGCACCTGAAAATCTGATTTTTTTTTTGGCTCAGACACACCAATAGCATTTGCTGGCCGAGTATACTTAGCACCTATGAACAGAGTGCCGGGCCATAATTTGTGAACCGAGTGCGCACCGATTATACATGTAGAATAGCGTGAAAATAAGTATTTGGACAAATTCACTTTTATTGTATTACATTTTGTCAAAAGTTTAGTATTTGGGCCTATATTCCTAACACGCAATGACTACATTGTGACTCTACAAACTTGTTGGATGCATTTGTAGTTTGTTTTGGTTATGTAAGTGAAGCTAAAACTTTTAATTTGGTTCTACACTTCAGCATTTTGGATTAAGCGTTTTATGAGGCGACAATACAGAATGTCACCTTTTATTTGAGGGTATTTTCATACATATCGATTTTACAGTTTAGAAATGAATAGACATTATGTACTTTAGATAGATCCCCATTTGAAAATGTCATAAGTATTTGGACAAATTCACTTATAGTGTATTACATTGTAGCCAAAAGTTTAGTATTTCGGCCCCATGTTCCTGACACGCAATGACTACATCAAGCTTGTGACTTTACAAACATGTTGGATGTATTTGCAGTTTGTTTTGAAAACAGAAAGCGAGTTGTTATTGGCAAAGAGGTTACAGAAGTCTAGTGTCATACATTGCTTACCCACACTTTGATGTTACAACTCAATGATATAATGGTTCTCAATGTCTGGACATGTTTACAATCCATATAGTGTGAACAGTGGTTTCCAAAACGTTATTAGCAAATATAATTTTAATCCCACCTATTTCAAATTCCCCCACCTGTTCACAAATCTTTGACATTCATGAACCTTCACTCTTTAACATCACCTTCAAAAACTAAATTGTTATTCTCAATGTCTATTGTTATTCTCAATGGCTTAGCTGGCTAGATAGACATTTAAAAAATACAATGTTTTGGGGTTTATTCCAAATCTACTTGCGACACGTGGTAGTACATTAACAAGGTAATATACAACTTAAATACTAAAATTATCAAACATTTTCACAATGTACAAATAAAATGAACCCTCATACTACCAACATATGTCACATACATGGATTACCAACTGGGGTCATTTCGACCCCAAGAAGAAACTATTGGAAAAAGCAACAATCACAGTAAACTATCAACTTAATTCTTATCAAAACATCATTAGACGCAAATAATAAATATCTGAAATAAAAAACAAAACAGACTGTTATTTTAGCAAAACTACAGTTAATGTGCATATTCTGTAAAACAAAAATATACATTTTCCCTTAAATATTGTGCAGCTTTTTTCCAAAGTGCAATCCACTGTTACAGGAGGGGGTCGCAGTTCCGGAGCGACCCACTAGGTGTCATCCTCCGACAACCTTAGGCACCTCCTCACTCACAGTCGAGACTAATCATCTTCCTATTGGTGTCCCCTGTGTATTTATGCCCTCACTTCCCTGTGTTCCCTTGCTCAATTTTCTCTGCTAGTTTCACTATGCCAAGCAGTACTAATCAGTGTCTGATCACGGGACGTATGGACAGGTACGTGAGAAGTGTTCTCCCTGTATATTTATTATTTCAGTCATAGTTAGTATTTCGTTTTTTATTTATTTAATTTTTTTAATTTTTTGTCATTTAGCAGATGCTCTTATCCAGAGCGACTTACAGTTAGTGAGTGCATACATTTTTTAATTTTTTAATTTTTTCATACTTGCGCCCCGTGGGAATCGAACCCACAACCCTGGCGTTGCAAACGCCATGCTCTACCAACTGAGATACATCCCTACCGGCCATTCCCTCCCCTACCCTGGACGACGCTGGGCCAATTGTGCGCCGCCTGTTTTTGGGGTCTTATTTGCTCCGCCTTTCTTTTTTGTGTAAAGTCCGTTATTTTGGACCATCAGTAAAGTTCCTTGTTTCACCATCTCTGCCTACTGCCTACTGTCTAACCTGCACCTCACACCAACCCTTACAGAAAACTGAGCCACTATGGACCCAGCGGAGGCAGCACAGTATCATAGCGCATTGGAAACGCAAGGAGCCATGCTGAACCAGCACGACCGCAGTCTGCAGCAGATCACGAGAATCTCCGCCAGCTGACGATCGCCGTGCAGAGCCGGGTGGACATCCGACCAGCACCGGTATCCGGCGGAGCGGAAGCCGCGTCTCCAGTCTCGCCTGCGACATCGCGGGAACCCCGCCTACCACCTCCGGAGAGGTACGACGGACGTCCAGAGGGCTGCAGGGAATTCCTCACCCAGTGTTCCCTGATATTCAGCCTACAACCCTCCTCATTCCCGACGGAGCAGGGCGGCCTACATTATCACTCTGTTGACGGGTTGGGCCCTTTCCTGGGCTACCGCGGAGTGGGAGAGCCAAACTCCGGCGTGCTCCGATTGCTACCTATTCACCCGGGAGCTACGCAAGGTGTTGCCGCCCTGCTCGTCCTTTACGCTCAGGGTTTATCATAGGGGATGAAGGACAAACTCTCCTTCAGGGAGCTGCCTGAGCGACTGGACGGCCTCGTTGACCTCTCGGTGCGGGTAGACAATCAGCGTCGTGAAAGGGCGCACAACAGAGGCATGACGCAAGGCGCGCCTCCGTGTCCCCCTATCAGCCCGGAGGCTTTCCCCCGATTCAGGGAGGAGACGCCTCAGGAGGAGGCTATGCAGCTGGGTGCGGCGCACTTGTCCAGGATGGAGAGGCAGAGGCATCTGCGCCAGGGACGTTGCCTGTACTGCGGCCAGACAGGTCACCACTGCGAATCATGCCCGGAGAAGCCGGGAAACGGGAGGGCTCGCTAGTATCGGGAGGGGTGCAAGCGAGCCGGAACCGAAACCCCAACTCCAGACACTCCCAGACTTTTCTCCCCGTAAGGGTTCAGTGGGATCCCTCTCTGAGCCGGTTCCGGTCATGGGCCTGGACGGCTGGTGGTTGGGGTCGGGCTTCATCACCCGGCGCACTGTTCCCGTGCGTGTCCGGGTGGCGGGGGGGCTATGGGAGGACATCCAGTTTTTCATTGTGGACTCTCCGGAGTGTCCCCACCGGAGAGAGGGATGATCCCATTGTCCCCAACGCCATGATTGCTGCCCCAGTTTCGTAGGGAATCGATAGGCTGGTCAGATCGGGGAGGACGTACGTACCAAAGCGTCTGAGATTGGAGTTCCTGCGTAAGAGGTTCTGGTGACCATCTGCTGAGGGGGATACGCGCGCCTTCGTGGCTGCTTGCCCGGTGTGCGTGCGCACAAAGAGCTCACGTCAGCCTGCGGCAGGGCTGCTCCGACCCCTGCCTATCCCCAAGCGCCCCTGGTCCCACATCTCGCTGGACTTCATTTCCGCCCTACCCCCCTCTGATGGATACACAGTCATCCTGGTCGTTGTGAACCGGTTCTCGAAGGCTGCCCACTTCATTCCCCTTCCCAAACTCCCGTCGGCCCGGGAGACGGCTAAGTTGGTGGTGCAGCACGTTTTCCGGGTCCATGGCCTTCCCCAAGATGTGGTGTCGGATCGGGGCCCTCAGTTCGCCTCCAGGTTCTGGAAGGCGTTCGCCACCTGCCTCGGCGCCTCCGTCAACTTGTCTTCCGGCATCCATCCCCAGTCGAACGGGCAGATGGAGCGCGTCAACCAGGATCTGGAGGGGGTGCTGAGGTGCTACGCCTCCAGCAAACCAGCTACGAGGGGGGTGGATGATGTATGGACAGGTACGTGAGAAGTGTTCTCCCTGTTGATTTATTATTTCAGTCATAGTTAGTATTTCGTATTTTTGGCTGTCTGCCTGTTTTTTGGAGTCTTATTTGTTCCGCCTTAATTTTTCGTGTAAAGTCCGTTATTTTGTGTCCTGGCTTCGGGACCATCAGTAAAGTTCCTTGTTTCATAAGAGCGTCTGCTAAATAACTAAAATGTAAATCTCTGCCTACTGTCTAACCTGCACCGCACCTGGGTCACACCTCACACCAACCCTTACAATCCACATTAGTACTAAAAAGCTGATTTACCATCATTTGATTGAAGTATTATTTCGTTTTTAGAATTTTGAAGTAAATATTAACTGTCATATTTATGTGGTAAAACCAACTAGTTTTCTTTATTTACTTACCCTCAGTCAGCATTAGTATTGCTGCTAGTGAAACAATGGGAGTTGTAGGGCCAATGGTAGAGTAGAATGCTTCAAAAAGCATGCTCAAATCCTCAATGTCACTTTAGACCAAATGTTATAGCAACCCAAATACCATATCAAGTTGCACATATAGAATATTGGAGGATATTATAGGAATTCTGGTATTTATATAACATTTCCCGGTAAAATAACTATTTTTCTGAGAATATACACCACTATGTGTACATTCAAAGGGTAGCGTTTCTCTGTATTACAGTTCTACCAATTATTCATAGTACTAACAGACTTTAATTAGCTGTTTTTACTGGAACTAGACGTATATGTAAGAATTTCGATTTAGTACACGGTCATATGATACATAGTATAGAAAAGTACAATCTTAGGAGAGTGCATGGGGAGCTACAGTTGAAGTCGGAAGTTTACATACACCTTAGCCAAATACATTTAAACTCAGTTTTTCACAATTCCCTGTCTTAGGTCAGTTAGGATCATCACTTTATTTTAAGAATGTGAAATGTCAGAATAATTGTAGAGAGAATGATTTATTTCAGCTTTTATTCCTTTCATCACATTCCCAGTGGGTCAGAAGTTTACATACACTCAATTAGTATTTGGTAGCATTGCCTTTAAATTGTTTAACTTGGGTCAAACGTAACGATGGTCATTATGGCCAAATAGTTATATTTTTGTTTCATCAGACCAGAGGACATTTCTCCAAAAAGTACAATATTTGTCCCCATGTGCAGTTGCAAACCGTAGTCTGGCTTTTTTATGGCGGTTTTGGAGCAGTGGCTACTTCCTTGCTGAGTGGCCTTTCAGGTTATGTCGATATAGGACTTGTTTTACTGTGGATATAGATACTTTTGTACCTGTTTCCTCCAGCATCTTCACAAGGTCCTTTGCTGTTGTTCTGGGATTGATTTGCACTTTTCGCACCAAAGTACGTTCATATCTAGGAGACAGAACGCGTCTCCTTCCTGAGTGGTATGACGGATGCGTGGTCCCATGGTGTTTATACTTGCGTACTATTGTTTGTACAGATGAACGTGGTACCTTCAGGCATTTTTTAATTGCTCCCAAGGATGAACCAGACTTGTGGAGGTCTACAATTTATTCTCTGAGGTCTTGGCTGATTTCTTTTGATTTTCCCATGATGTCAAGCAAAGAAGCACTGAGTTTAAAGGTAGGCCTTGAAATGCATCCACAGGTACACCTCCAATTGACTCAAATGATGTCAATTAGCCTATCAAAAGCTTCTAAATCCATGACATCATTTTCTGGAATTTTCCAAGCTGTTTAAAAGGCACAGTCAACTTAGTGTATGTAAACTTCTGACTCACTGGAATTGTGATACAGTGAATTATAAGTGAAATAATCTGTCTGTAAACAATTGTTGTAAAGATTACTTGTGTCATGCACAAAGTAGATGTCCTAACCGACTTGCCAAAACTATATTTTGTTAACAAGAAATTTGTGGAGTGGTTGAAAAACAAGTTTTAATGACTCCAACCTAAGTGTATGTAAACTTCAACTGTATGATCTGTCTATCTGGTCAAAATCACCGATAAAGGTCCCCCTCCGGTGGTACGTATAACTTAATATGTCTCCAGAGAAACCTAGATTCAAATAAAGGTCCTATTTATCAAATTATTATAGGCATAATTATGTTTTTGGTTGGTGTTAAAATGACCCCAAAAGGACTTGAATTTGTTTTTGTCCACATTGATACAGAAACACTAAACAATGATTTATATTTGTTAAGAACGAGTTGATTGGCAAAGTCATGACACATTTGAAGAATTTAATAAACTACCTTTGGACTATGATAAAACAAATATGCCTCTGGGGACAAAATGAACCAAGTCGGTAGTATGAGGGTTAAACAGAATAGCCTAACTTCATATGTGCAATAAAAAAAAATATATATATATATATTTTTTTTTTCACCTTTATTTAACCAGGTAAGCCAGTTGAGAACAAGTTCTCATTTACAACTGCGACCTGGCCAAGATAAAGCAAGGCCAAGATATCACACGAGCAACAACAGTATGTGCGAAGATTTTAATTTACTTGTGATGGGGATGGAAAATCTATATCGCTATGTAACTTTTTTTTGTTGATACAATGTGTATATCATATCAGTTTTATAAATAACAGTTTCATAAGTAACATTTCATCTGTGTTCCTTTTCTGTTAACTTCCGAGGCTCTGTGAAGTACAGACAACTGCTTGTTGATTGCCCTATGGGCTAAGTGTGAATACACTGGGTCCTAAATATACCCAACCAGTTTGAATACAATTTGGGGGCCCATCAACCATCAGCAAACAATTAGGTACGTATGCTAAATTGAGAGCCTTTGAGAAGGTCTGTAAGAGAGTCATGTAATATACTGTATATAGTCAGTGTTAGGAGAAAACTACTCTGAAAATATAGTTTACCAAACTACCAACGGGGGTGATCTACTGTATCCCGTGTGTAGGTCTTTGAACATCAGACATTTTCCATCCCATTTTACATTTTAGTCATTTAGCAGACACTCTTATCCAGAGCGACTTACAGTTAGTGAGTGCATAAATGTTTCATACTTGCCCCCCGTGGGAATCAAACCCACAACCCTGGCGTCGCAAACGCCATGCTCTACCAACTGAGCTACACAGGGCCAATGTAACTTCTTGAAAACTGTTGTCAGCAGCATCAGTGGATATAATTATATTAATATGTGCAAGATATCTTCAATGATCTTACAAATTTAATCTAATAATATTTTTTAAATGTTATATATGTTAATATGTGTAACAATCTTTTTGTGAATACAAATATCCTTCTATAGAAATCAGTCCCTAATCCCAGATTTGACATCTGTGGTCATAAATCACAACTCCCGGGTCAAGTTCTACCTGACATTATGTCATATGATATAAACAGACATTAATCACAGACAACACACACACAAACCTAATTCATTCTAACTTATAGAGTCTTAATTAACATAATTACCAACCTCCCAAATATGTCCCCATGGGTGAAACCACTTGGTTCTCCCATTTAATTACCTAATTTGATTACCTCTGGACACGCCCCCCTCATAAATCATGGCGGAAGTCCCACCCCTCATCAATCAACGAGGTGTGAAAGATATTTTGACAGAAGCCACCCTACAATAACTACTATGAACATAAAAACACCACTTCAATGATCTGCCATGAAGCAAGTAAGAAATATGGAAAACAAGGCACCTGTAATGCCCATTCATAACAGTTTATGTCAGCTCATAAAAACATGATTATAATTACACATTCAGAGATTAGGTTGGATAACATAATGCTGGATGTGTCAAGGTAACAGAATAATGTAATTTGTCTCAAACCTGCATGAACAATTCAGAATGATCAGAAAAGGTACCATGACATTTCAGGCATAGCAAAATTCTATCATGACAAATAGTTTAAAGTGAAGTGGAACTACAGTATAATCTGAAAATGTTGTGCTAAATTATTATTCACTGTTAATAAACAATTTGTGGCTGGTCTTATTTGTTTGTACATTGTCACCCTAAACAGCAAACTGCTTTCAAGTGGTCCTTCGTGCAACATGTTTAAACCACTTAACCCTCTAAGAAGAAAACCACTGCATTGTTGTTACTTCTTTTGACATTGTTCTAATAATTGATGATACTGATGCCAATGCCATAAAATGTACTGTTGATATATCAAACATTAACTTGCATTCCAACTTCTTGACCTGAATTTAAGGACAACCCACTGGGCACACCACATCATTTCAAAGTGGATAATTGGGTAATACAGAGGGGGAAAAAAGTATTTAGTCAGCCACCAATTGTGCAAGTTCTCCCACTTAAAAAGATGAGAGAGGCCTGTAATTTTCATCATAGGTACACGTCAACTATGACAGACAAAATGAGGATTTTTTCCCCCAGAAAATCACATTGTAGGATGATTAATGAATTTATTTGCAAATTATGGTGGAAAATAAGTATTTGGTCAATAACAAAAGTTTCTCAATACTTTGTTATATACCCTTTGTTGGCAATGACACAGGTCAAACGTTTTCTGTAAGTCTTCACAAGGTTTTCACACACTGTTGCTGGTATTTTGGCCCATTCCTCCATGCAGATCTCCTCTAGAGCAGTGATGTTTTGGGGCTGTCGCTGGGCAACACGGACTTTCAACTCCCTCCAAAGATTTTCTATGGGGTTGAGATCTGGAGACTGGCTAGGCCACTCCAGGACCTTGAAATGCTTCTTACGAAGCCACTCCTTCGTTGCCCGGGCGGTGTGTTTTGGATCATTGTCATGCTGAAAGACCCAGCCACGTTTCATCTTCAATGCCCTTGCTGATGGAAGGAGGTTTTCACTAAAAATCTCACGATACATGGCCCCATTCATTCTTTCCTTTACACGGATCAGTCATTGGAGTGTGACTGAGGTTGTGGACAGGTGTCTTTTATACTGATAACAAGTTCAAACAGGTGCCATTAATACAGGTAACGAGTGGAGGACAGAGGAGCCTCTTAAAGAAGAAGTTACAGGTCTGTGAGAGCCAGAAATCTTGCTTGTTTGTAGGTGACCAAATACTTATTTTCCACCATAATTTGCAAATAAATTCATAAAAAATCCTACAATGTGATTTTCTGGATTTTTTTTCCTCAATTTGTCTGTCATAGTTGACGTGTACCTATGATGAAAATTACAGGCCTCTCTCATCTTTTTAAGTGGGAGAACTTGCACAATTGGTGGCTGACTAAATACTTTTTTCCCCCACTGTATTTGGTTGAGACGTTGATAAATGAGATTACAACCTATATTAACCCACTCAAAAAGACAGCCAAAAGTTAGTTGAATTTCCAATGTGTTATCACTATGCTTTCAACCATCTAAGACGCACAACCAATTTCCAATGGAAAAACTATGTCAGATTTTGTGTTTAGTTGTCACCCAACTATCTATCAATGCGCTTTCAACCATTTAAAAAGCACAACAAGGTTCAACTGGGAATACAACGTAAGATATTTTGTTTATTTATACAACAGATTAATGTGTTATCTAATAGCAGAACCAAATTATCTGGATCGCAGTTGAGATTACATTAAAAGTACATGGTGCATCTCCCCAGACCTAAAACAATCTATGCATGCTATGTTGAACATGTACGCTTTATATGATTACATAAGAAGAAATGTATAGTTACAGTAAACTCAAAATGTGGCCATGGATGTGTTACTAATTTTAAGGTTGAGTGTTACATTAAGATAGCCTTAACTTTAGGCTATTTACTGTATTACAAAAACAATATTGAATTGTGTTTGGTTGACAACACAACCAAATATTAACATTTAATGGAGTCACTGGCTTAATCCCATTTTTTAACTTGTATATTTGGTTGAGTTGGAGATGTGAATTTAACATATAATTTCTTAACTTGTCGATAAGCTAATAGGCTATTTATTGGGTTTGGTCGTCAATGCAACCAAATATCAACATTTGAAGGAGATTTATCTTCTGCTTGGATAGTTCCATCTGTGCCACTGATTTAGTCTGGCTTTAATTCCAGTTAGTCTACAAATGAATAACTGATATGTTGGATTCACGTCAACCAAAAATCAAAGTAAAAAAATAGGACTAAATCTAAATCAAACTTTAAATGCACTTTAAACAAATAAAGTTTGATGTATTTTAGTCCGATTTTTTAACATTGATGTTTGGTTGAGCTGGAGACATGAATTCCATTTTGTCTACAAATTAATAATTAATACATTCGATTCAAGGCAGACTGTCAGTGGCACAGATGGAACTTTGATTTTTGGGGTCACTGGCCTACATACAATACCTCATATGTGGAGATTTCACAACAATCATTCTCAAAATAGCACATTGGTAATAGTCAGTGAAAAATATCATGGCTGGGCCTTGTTAAAACCCGGATGTGAGACCAGAGAGTAGCTGTAAACAAATCAATTCTCCAGTAGGAGGTGCTACCCAGCCTATAGTTTTTTTTTGATAGCGGATATAACGTTGAAGATTTGACATTGTTTTAAAGGTACAAATTCAACATATTTTATACAAGGTTTGTCTTTGTAGAAACTTGACTACAATGATGACATAATCCTGTGGTTAAAATTTCACCCTCAAAATAGTTAATTACTTTTTTCAAATCCAATGTATTTTCCATGTGGATTACACGTCACAATACATTGACAAATTACATCGAAACAACGTTGATTCAACCAGTTTGTGCCCAGTGGGCAGGTTCATTCTATGTTTTTTAACCTGTGTACTTGGATTCCTGTTTATCAACACGTCACCTTATAATACCAAACCAAACTGGGCATAAATACACACACACACACGACAGGTTTCCTTTTTAACTAATTAGGCCCACATCATAGGATCACGCCTTTCACTGTGAAGTGAAGCCAAAATGGGCAAACATCATGTCAGTGTACTATTTAACTGGATGGAAAGAAGACTGGCCAACAGTTAATTGTCACGGATAAAACATTTGGAAATCTCACAAATGTGAATTTTACTCTGTATTACTAAGCATTTGCACCTGTTCTTTTCAGAGGGGCCTGAAACATAAAACAAAGAACCTGAGGTTAAGAGAAGGAATATGATTTTATGAATGAAAAGTATCAGCTCCTTTACTTTTTATTATTATTCACTACAGAACATAACAGATGCAAACCATGCTAATCTAACCAAAATAAACTTTAAAGAATTACTCGATACAATCCATCACAATTCTCTGCACGTTAGCAACACAGCCCTTAGTTTGTCTATAAGGATGGGTCTGTTACATATTACTATGTACATTATTGGTAATGTTTAATTTCTAGTGGCATAAATAATATTTTCAGATCAACATTAACACAAAATAAAACGTATAACATATGACGACGTGTGATAAACCTCCATAACAATTTACAACAATTATTTTGGCTTTGTCCATACTAATAAAGACGTTTTTAAATAGTTCATTTAAAAATAATCCATCATACACTATGTGTACTGGATAGTTTATGTATGACTCATAAAGTGTTACCCATGAACAGTAGGTATGAAACTGAACTTGTGACAGATGACCTGAAATACTGTGAACAAGCACACCTTTTAAGAAACATCTTATTTCTAAAGGACTATGTTTGTACAAGGGCCATTCCTTTTATAACTTGTAGCACATGGGCAGGAGTCTCTAACATGTGGGAAGGAGCCCTTAAATGAAAGCTAAACAGGGTACACCTTGTTTTTGAAAAAAAGTTATTTAGTGAAGAACTCTTGAGGGTGAAAGTAATGGTGTGTAATTATTGCATGGGTGGTATAGTGTAAATACTTATGAGTGGCAGTTAATTGCATAAATCTTTCTATTATTTTATTCTGTGAACACTTAGTATAAACCCAATAGGCTATTCATGTGTAAAAAAAGTCTAAATAATTGATAACATGTCAACAAAGATGTAGCCTATTGTTTAAAGCCAATTTCGAGTCAAATTACATTGTCGAGTAACACCGGAACCTGATAACAGACAGTTTATTAAACCCTTCCCCTTTTGAACAAAGTAGCAACCTGAGCCTCCACGTGTTAATCCCTTTACCTGTGCCAAGTAGGCCTACTGTACATATG